>NC_074669.1:59575969-59639755 GCF_029448725.1 Salvelinus fontinalis
ACATTCTCAGTTGATTTTATTCAAGTGCTCAATACTCCAAACTGAGTCCAAGCCTAAAGAAAGATCAAGCTCAGTCTCTCCACCTGCCCGTTACTCTCGGGGTGAAAACCCGAGGTAAGGCAGACCGAAACTCTCAGACGTTCCATGAACGCCCTCCAGACCCTTGATGTGAACTGGGGACCTCGATCAGATACTATGTCCTCAGGCACCCCGTAGTGCCGGAAGACGTGTGTAAACAAGGCCTCCTCAGTTTGTAGAGCCGCAGGGAGACCGGGCAAAGGGAGGAGACGACAGGACTTAAAAAAACGATCCACAACGACCAGGATCGTGGTGTTACCCTGTGAGGGAGGAAGATCCATTAGGAAATCCACCGACAGGTGCGACCACAGCCGTTGTGGAACGGGTAAGGGTTGTAACTTCTCTCTGGGCAAGTGCCTAGGGGCCTTGCACTGGACGCACACCGAGCAGGAAGAGACATAAACCCTCACGTCCTTAGCTAAAGTGGACCACCAGTACTTCCCACTAAGACAGCGCACTGTCCGACCGATGCCTGGTTGACCAGAGGAGGGTGACGTATGGGCCCAATAGATCAAACGGTCGCGGACAGCAGACGGAATGTACAGACGTCCAGCTGGACATTGAGGGGGAGTGGGCTCTGTATGTAACGCCCGCTCAATGTCCGCGTCCAGCTCCCACACCACAGGTGCCACCAGGCAAGAAGCCAGAAGTATGGGAGTGGGATCCATGGGCCGCTCCTCTGTGTCATACATCCGGGACAGTGCGTCTGCCTTAGCATTCTGGGAACCTGGTCTGTAGGACAGGGTGAAGACAAAATGGTAAAGAACATGGCCCACCTTGCCTGGCGAGGGTTCAGTCTCCTCGCCGCCCGGATGTACTCCAGATTGCGGTCCCCCCTTCAGCAGTGAGGTAATGGGTAGTTGGCAAACCCTAAAAACCGCTGCACTTCCTTTACCGTGGTGGTAGTCGGCCAATTACGCACGGCTGCAATGCGGTCACTCTCCATCTCCACCCCTGATGTGGAAATGCGATACCCTAGGAAAGAGACGGACTGTTGAAAAAACAGGCATTTCTCAGCCTTGATGTACAGGTCATGCTCCAACAGTCGACCAAGCACCTTGCGCACCAGGGACACAGGCTCGGCGCGTGTAGCGGAGTATATCAGAATATCATCGATATACACCACT
The DNA here is from genome assembly GCF_029448725.1 of Salvelinus fontinalis. Lineage (NCBI taxonomy): Eukaryota > Metazoa > Chordata > Actinopteri > Salmoniformes > Salmonidae > Salvelinus > Salvelinus fontinalis. The sequence continues at coordinate 59,577,175 of NC_074669.1, forward strand.
ACACCCTGCCCGTGCAGGTCCCGGAAAATCTTGTCTACAAAGGCCTGGAAGACTGATGGAGCATTCATCAACCCGTACGGCATGATGAGGTACTCATAATGCCCTGAGGTGGTACTGAAGGTACTCATAATGCCCTGAGGTGGTACTAAAGGTACTCATAATGCCCTGAGGTGGTACTAAATGCCGTCTTCCACTCGTCCCCCTCCCGGATACGCACCAGGTTGTAAGTGCTCCTGAGATCCAATTTTGTGAAGAGGCGCGCCCCGTGCATTGCGGTAACTGTACCTCACAGTGATTTGGTTGATGCCTCGATAGTCAATACACGGGCGCAGACCTCCATCCTTCTTCTTCACAAAAAATAAACTCGAGGAGGCAGGTGAAGTGGAAGGCCAAATGTACCCCTGCCCCAGAGATTCGGAGACATATGTTTCCATAGCCGCCTTCTCCTCCTGTGACAGAGGATACACGTGACTCCTGGGAAGTTCTGCGTCTACTAGGAGAACTATCGCACAATCCCCCCGTCGATGAGGTGGTAATTGAGTCGCCTTCTTTTCACAGAAGGCGAGAGCCAAATCGGCATATTCAGAGGGGATGCGCACGGTGGAGACCTGGTGTGGACTTTCCACCGTGGTAGCACCGACGGAAACCCCTAAACACCTCCCCGAGCACTTTCGTGACCGCCCTGTGACCGCCTATTTCTGTTGCTACGAAATAGTGGGGTCATGACAGGCCAACCAGGGTAGACCCAGCACCACTGGAAACGCAGGAGAATCAATAAGGAAGAGACTGATTCTCTCCTTGTGACCCTCCTGCGTAGCCATGCCCAGGGGAGCGGTGGCCTCCCTAATTAGCCGTGACCCTAATGGTCGACTATCTAGGGCGTGCACAGGGAAAGGCATATCCACAGGAACAATGGGGATCCATAAACTATGGGCAAATGATCTGTCAATAAAATTCCCAGCTGTGCCTGAACCTTCGAGCGCCTTATGCTGGGAATGCGGGGAGAACTAAGGAAAATTAATAAACACAAACATGTGAGCAACAGGGGGCTCTGGGTGAGCCTGGTACCGAGTCATCTGGAGTGACACGAGAGTGTCCTGCTTGCTGCCTCGACTCCTAGAGGAACCTCCCAAGCACCGACCGGCAGTGTGCCCTCTGCGGCCACAGATGGTGCATGGATTGGCTCCTCCTCCGTTCGCCCTAAGTGCAGCACCTCCCAGCTCCATGGGCGTCGGAGTGGTGGTGCTGGGGGATGGAACTGACAGACCCCGATCTGGACGTCTGCGGGTAGCCAGCAGGTTATCCAACCTTATGGACATGTCCACCAGCTGGTCGAAGGTCAGAGTTGTGCCCCTAAAGGCCAACTCCCGACGGATGTCCTCACGTAAACTACAACGGTAGTGATCGATCTGGGCCCTGTCGTTCCACCCCGCGCTGACGCCAGGGTCTGGAAGTCCAATGCAAACTCCTGTGCGCTCCTTGTCTCCTGCCTCAGGTGCACGAGACGTGGCGGGTGAAATCCTCGAACTGGTCCAGCGCCGCTTCTCCTTCCTCCCATATGGCGTTGGCCCAATCCAGGGCTTTCCCTGAGAGACAGGAGACAAGGGCGGACACGCTCTCGCGGCCCAAAGGAGCCGGGTGCACGGTTGCCAGGTAGAGTTCCAGTTGGAGTAGAAAACCCTGACATCCCGCTGCCTTCCCTCGGAAGGGAGAGCTGAATCCCCATGGAACCGGGTGAAGGAAGGGTGATCAGTGGTGTCCTTGATGGTGCTGGTGGAGCCGCTGGAGGAACTTCTCTTCTCTCCCAGCGCTCCATCTTCTGTAGGACGCGATCCATGGCGGTGCAGAGATGTTGTAGCATCGCCTCATGCTGCTGGACGCATTCCTCAACCCCAGTACCGGGGTAACTGCTCCTGCTGACTCCATTTGTGGTGTGTGTTTCTGTCAGGCTGTGGGTAACTGGTGCATGGAATCAGGCGCAGGAGAGCAGAGATGAGTGTACAAGGTAGTTTAATCCACAAACTACACCAGTATAAAACAAATACAAAAGGTGCGTGAAAATACCAGTCACTCGTAAATATCAGCCATATAGAATCAACCTGAACATAATAAACAAACACGCACACCAACATGGGGTAAACAGAGGGTTAAATAATGAACATGTAATTGGGGAATAGAAACCAGGTGTGTTGAAAACAAAGACAAAACAAATGGAAAATGAAAAGTGGATCGGCGATGGCTAGAAAGCCGGTGACTTTGACCGAAGAAACGCCGCCCGAACAAGGAGAGGGACCGTCTTCTTGCGGAAGTCGTGACACAGAGACAGACAGACAGACATACAGAGCACAAGTTTTTCTGACAGGTATTAAACGCTGGGCTGGGTTGTTAGGGAGCTGAGCTGGGCTGGACCGAGCTGGCCTGGGTTGTTAGGGGGCTGGCCTGGGCTGGACTAGGTTGTTAGTGGACTGGGCTGGGTTGTTAGGGGACTGGGTTGGGTTGTTAGGGGACTGTGCTGGGATGTTAGGGGGCTGGGCAGGGTTGTTAAGGGGCTGGGCTGAGTGGTTAGGGGGCTGAGATGGGTTGTTAGGGGGCTGGGCTGGGTGGTTAGGGGGCTGGGATGGGTTGTTCGGGGGGCTGGGTTGTTAAGAGGCTGGGCTGAGTGGTTAGGGGGCTGAGATGGGTTGTTAGGGGGCTGGGCTGGGTGGTTGGGGGGCTGAGAAGGGTTGTTAGGGGGCTGGGCTGGGTGGTTAGGGGGCTGAGATGGGTTGTTAGGGGGCTGGACTGGGTGGTTAGGGGACTGTGCTGGGTGGTTAGGGGGCTGGGCTGGGTGGTTAGGGGGCTGGGATGGGTTGTTAGGGGGCTGGGTGGTTAAGGGGCTGGGTTGTTATGGGGCTGGGCTGGGTGGTTAAGGGGCTGGGCTGGGTGGTTAGGGGGCTGAGATGGGTGGTTAGGGGGCTGGGCTGGGTGGTTAGGGGGCTGGGCTGGGTGGTTAGGGAGCTGGGCTGGGTGGGTGGTTAAGGGGCTGGGTTGTTATGGGGCTGGGCTGGGTGGTTAAGGGGCTGGGCTGGGTGGTTAGGGGGATGAGATGGGTGGTTAGGGGGCTGGGATGGGTGGTTAGGGGGCTGGGCTGAGTGGTTAGGGGGCTGGGCTGGGTGGTTAGGGGGCTGGGTGGTTAGGGGGCTGAGATGGGTTGTTAGGGGGCTGGGCTGGGTGGTTAGGGGGCTGGGCTGGGTGGGTAAGGGGCTGGGCTGGGTGGTTAGGGGGCTGGGCTGGGTGGTTAGGGGGCTGGGCTGGGTGGTTAAGGGGCTGGGCTGGGTGGTTAGGGGCCTGGGCTGGGTGGTTAGGGGGCTGAGATGGGTCGTTAGGGGGCTGAGATGGGTTGTTAGGGGGCTGAGCTGGGTTGTTAGGGGGCTGAGATGGGTTGTTAGGGGGCTGGGCTGGGTGGTTAGGGGCTGAGATGGGTGGTTAAGGGGCTGAGATGGGTTGTTAGGGGCCTGAGAGTGGTTGTTAGGGGGCTGAGATGGGTGGTTAGGGGGCTGAGATGGGTTGTTAGGGGGCTGAGATGGGTTGTTAGGGGGCTGAGATGGGTTGTTAGGGGGCTGGGTTGTTAGGGGGCTGAGATGGGTTGTTAGGGGCTGAGATGGGTGGTTAGGGGGCTGAGATGGGTTGTTAGGGGGCTGAGTTGGGTTGTTAAGGGGCTGAGATGGGTGGTTAGGGGGCTGGGCTGGGTTGTTATGGGGCTGGGCTGGGTTGTTATGGGGCTGGGCTGGGTGGTTAGGGGGCGGGGCTGGGTGGTTAAGGGGCTGAGATGGGTGGTTAAGGGGCTGAGATGGGTGGTTAAGGGGCTGGGCTGGGTTGTTAGGGGGATGGGTTGGGTCGTTAGGGGCCGGGGCAGGGTGGTTAAGGGGCCGAGATGGGTTGTTAGGGGGCTGGGTGGTTAGGGGGCTGGGCTGGGTGGTTAAGGGGCTGAGATGGGTGGTTAAGGGGCTGAGATGGGTTGTTAGGGGGCTGGGTGGTTAGGGGGCTGGGATGGGTTGTTAGGAGGCTGGGCTAAGTGGTTAGGGGGCTGAGATTGGTGGTTAAGGGGCTGGGCTGGGTTGTTAGGGGGCTGGGTTGGGTCGTTAGGGGCCGGGGCTGGGTGGTTAAGGGGCTGGGCTGGGTGGTTAGGGGGCTGAGATGGGTGGTTAAGGGGCTGGACTGGGTTGTTAGGGGGCTGGGTTGGGTCGTTAGGGGCCGGGGCTGGGTGGTTAAGGGGCTGAGATGGGTGGTTAAGGGGCTGGGAGGTTAGAGGGCGGGGCTGGGTGGTTAAGGGGCTGAGATGGGTGGTTAAGGGGCTGAGATGGGTTGTTAGGGGGCTGGGTGGTTAGGGGGCTGGGATGGGTGGTTAGGAGGCTGGGCTGAGTGGTTAGGGGGCTGGGCTGGGTGGTTAGGGGGCTGGGTGGTTAGGGGGCTGAGATGGGTTGTTAGGGGGCTGGGCTGGGTGGTTAGGGGGCTGGGCTGGGTGGTTAAGGGGCTGGGCTGGGTGGTTAGGGGGCTGGGCTGGGTGGTTAGGGGGCTGGGCTGGGTGGTTAGGGGGCTGAGATGGGTTGTTAGGGGGCTGGGCTGGGTGGTTAAGGGGCTGGGCTGGGTGGTTAGGGGCCTGGGCTGGGTGGTTAGGGGGCTGAGATGGGTTGTTAGGGGGCTGGGTGGTTAAGGGGCTGAGATGGGTTGTTAGGGGGCTGAGATGGGTTGTTAAGGGGCTGAGATGAGTGGTTAAGGGGCTGAGATGGGTTGTTAGGGGCCTGAGAGTGGTTGTTAGGGGGCTGAGATGGGTTGTTAAGGGGCTGAGATGGGTGGTTAAGGGGCTGAGATGGGTTGTTAGGGGCCTGAGAGTGGTTGTTAGGGGGCTGAGATGGGTTGTTAGGGGCCTGAGAGTTGTTGTTAGGGGGCTGAGATGGGTTGTTAGGGGGCTGAGTTGGGTTGTTAAGGGGCTGAGATGGGTGGTTAAGGGGCTGGGCTGGGTTGTTATGGGGCTGGGCTGGGTCGTTAGGGGGCGGGGCTCGGTGGTTAAGGGGCTGAGATGGGTGGTTAAGGGGCTTGGATTGTTAAGCGGCTGGGCTGGGTGGTTAGGGGGCTGGGTTGGGTCGTTAGGGGCCGGGGCTGGGTGGTTAAGGGGCTGGGCTGGGTGGTTAGGGGGCTGAGATGGGTGGTTAAGGGGCTGGACTGGGTTGTTAGGGGGCTGGGTTGGGTCGTTAGGGGCCGGGGCTGGGTGGTTAAGGGGCTGAGATGGGTGGTTAAGGGGCTGGGTGGTTAGAGGGCGGGGCTGGGTGGTTAAGGGGCTGAGATGGGTGGTTAAGGGGCTGAGATGGGTTGTTAGGGGGCTGGGTGGTTAGTGGGCTGGGATGGGTGGTTAGGAGGCTGGGCTGAGTGGTTAGGGGGCTGGGCTGGGTGGTTAGGGGGCTGGGTGGTTAGGGGGCTGAGATGGGTTGTTAGGGGGCTGGGCTGGGTGGTTAGGGGGCTGGGCTGGGTGGTTAAGGGGCTGGGCTGGGTGGTTAGGGGGCTGGGCTGGGTGGTTAGGGGGCTGGGCTGGGTGGTTAGGGGGCTGAGATGGGTCGTTAGGGGGCTGGGTGGTTAAGGGGCTGAGATGGGTTGTTAGGGGGCTGAGATGGGTTGTTAGGGGGCTGAGATGGGTTGTTAAGGGGCTGAGATGGGTGGTTAAGGGGCTGAGATGGGTTGTTAGGGGCCTGAGAGTGGTTGTTAGGGGGCTGAGATGGGTTGTTAAGGGGCTGAGATGGGTGGTTAAGGGGCTGAGATGGGTTGTTAGGGGCCTGAGAGTGGTTGTTAGGGGGCTGAGATGGGTTGTTAGGGGCCTGAGAGTTGTTGTTAGGGGGCTGAGATGGGTTGTTAGGGGGCTGAGTTGGGTTGTTAAGGGGCTGAGATGGGTGGTTAAGGGGCTGGGCTGGGTTGTTATGGGGCTGGGCTGGGTCGTTAGGGGGCGGGGCTGGGTGGTTAAGGGGCTGAGATGGGTGGTTAAGGGGCTGGGATTGTTAAGCGGCTGGGCTGGGTGGTTAGGGGGCTGAGATGGGTGGTTAAGGGGCTGGGCTGGGTTGTTAGGGGGCTGGGTTGGGTCGTTAGGGGCCGGGGCTGGGTGGTTAAGGGGCTGAGATAGGTGGTTAAGGGGCTGGGTGGTTAGAGGGCGGGGCTGGGTGGTTAAGGGGCTGAGATGGGTGGTTAAGGGGCTGAGATGGGTTGTTAGGGAGCTGAGAATGGGTTGTTAGGAGTCTGGATTGGGTCGTTAGGGGCCGGGGCTGGGTGGTTAAGGGGCTGAGATGGGTGGTTAAGGGGCTGGGTGGTTAGAGGGCGGGGCTGGGTGGTTAAGGGGCTGAGATGGGTGGTTAGGGGGCTGAGATGGGTTTTTAGGGGGCTGGGTGGTTAGAGGGCGGGGCTGGGTGGTTAAGGGGCTGAGATGGGTGGTTAAGGGGCTGAGATGGGTTGTTAGGGGGCTGACATGGGTGGTTAGGGGACTGAGATGGGTGGTTAGGGGGCTGAGATGGGTGGTTAGGGGGCTGAGATGGGTGGTTAGGGGGCTGAGATGGGTGGTTAGGGGGCTGAGATGGGTGGTTAGGGGGCTGAGATGGGTGGTTAGGGGGCTGAGATGGGTGGTTAGGGGGCTGAGATGGGTGGTTAGGGGGCTGGGTTGTTAGGGGGCTGGGCTGGGTTGTTAGGGGGCTGAGATTGGTTGTTATGGGGCTGAGATGGGTTGTTAGGGGTCTGAGATGGGTGGTTAGGGGGCTGAGATGGGTGGTTAGGGGGCTGGGTTGTTAGGGGGCTAGGCTGGGTTGTTAGGGGGCTGAAATGGGTTGTTAGGGGGCTGAGATGGGTTGTTAGGGGCTGGGCTGGGTGGTTGGGGGGCTGGGCTGGGTTGTTAGGGGGCTAGGCTGGGTTGTTAGGGGGATGGGCTGGGTGGGCAGGGGGCTGGGCTGGGTGGTTAGGGGGCTGGGCTGGGTGGTTAGGGGGCTGGGCTGGGTTGTTAAGGGGGCTGGGCTGGGTGGTTAGGGGGCTGGGCTGGGTGGTTAAGGGGCTGGGTGGTTAGAGGGCGGGGCTGGGTGGTTAAGGGGCTGAGATGGGTGGTTAGGGGGCTGAGATGGGTTGTTAGGGGGCTGGGTGGTTAGAGGGCGGGGCTGGGTGGTTAAGGGGCTGAGATGGGTGGTTAAGGGGCTGAGATGGGTTGTTAGGGGGCTGACATGGGTTGTTAGGGGACTGAGATGGGTGGTTAGGGGGCTGAGATGGGTGGTTAGGGGGCTGTGATGGGTGGTTAGGGGGCTGAGATGGGTGGTTAGGGGGCTGAGATGGGTGGTTAGGGGGCTGAGATGGGTGGTTAGGGGGCTGAGATGGGTGGTTAGGGGGCTGGGTTGTTAGGGGGCTGGGCTGGGTTGTTAGGGGGCTGAGATGGGTTGTTATGGGGCTGAGATGGGTTGTTAGGGGGCTGAGATGGGTGGTTAGGGGGCTGAGATGGGTGGTTAGGGGGCTGGGTTGTTAGGGGGCTGGGCTGGGTTGTTAGGGGGCTGAAATGGGTTGTTAGGGGGCTGAGATGGGTTGTTAGGGGCTGGGCTGGGTGGTTGGGGGGCTGGGCTGGGTTGTTAGGGGGCTAGGCTGGGTTGTTAGGGGGATGGGCTGGGTGGGCAGGGGGCTGGGCTGGGTGGTTAGGGGGCTGGGCTGGGTGGTTAGGGGGCTGGGCTGGGTTGTTAAGGGGGCTGGGCTGGGTGGTTAGGGGGCTGGGCTGGGTGGTTAGGGGGCTGGGCTGGGTTGTTAGGGGGCTGGGCTGGGTTGTTAGGGGGCTGGGATGGGTGGTTAGGGGGCTGGGCTCGGTGGTTAGGGGGCTGGGCTGGGTGGTTAAGGGGCTGAGATGGGTGGTTAAGGGGCTGAGATGGGTGGTTAAGGGGCTGGGTGGTTAAGGGGCTGGGCTGGGTGGTTAGGGGGCTGGGCTGGGTTGTTTGGGGGTTGGGTGGTTAAGGGGCTGAGATGGGTGGTTAAGGGGCTGGGTGGTTAGGGGGCTGAGATGGGTGGTTAAGGGGCTGGGTGGTTAAGGGGCTGGGCTGGGTGGTTAGGGGGCTGGGCTGGGTGGTTAGGGGGCTGGGCTGGGTGGGTGGTTAAGGGGCTGGGTTGTTATGGGGCTGGGCTGGGTGGTTAAGGGGCTGGGCTGGGTGGTTAGGGGGCTGAGATGGGTGTTTAGGGGGCTGGACTGGGTTGTTAGGGGGCTGGGTTGGGTCGTTAGGGGCCGGGGCTGGGTGGTTAAGGGGCTGAGATGGGTGGTTAAGGGGCTGGGTGGTTAGAGGGCGGGGCTGGGTGGTTAAGGGGCTGAGATGGGTGGTTAAGGGGCTGAGATGGGTTGTTAGGGGGCTGGGTGGTTAGGGGGCTGGGATGGGTGGTTAGGAGGCTGGGCTGAGTGGTTAGGGGGCTGGGCTGGGTGGTTAGGGGGCTGGGTGGTTAAGGGGCTGAGATGGGTTGTTAGGGGGCTGGGCTGGGTGGTTAGGGGGCTGGGCTGGGTGGTTAAGGGGCTGGGCTGGGTGGTTAGGGGGCTGGGCTGGGTGGTTAGGGGGCTGGGCTGGGTGGTTAGGGGGCTGAGATGGGTTGTTAGGGGGCTGGGCTGGGTGGTTAAGGGGCTGGGCTGGGTGGTTAGGGGCCTGGGCTGGGTGGTTAGGGGGCTGAGATGGGTCGTTAGGGGGCTGGGTGGTTAAGGGGCTGAGATGGGTTGTTAGGGGGCTGAGATGGGTTGTTAGGGGGCTGAGATGGGTTGTTAAGGGGCTGAGATGGGTGGTTAAGGGGCTGAGATGGGTTGTTAGGGGCCTGAGAGTGGTTGTTAGGGGGCTGAGATGGGTTGTTAAGGGGCTGAGATGGGTGGTTAAGGGGCTGAGATGGGTTGTTAGGGGCCTGAGAGTGGTTGTTAGGGGGCTGAGATGGGTTGTTAGGGGCCTGAGAGTTGTTGTTAGGGGGCTGAGATGGGTGTTACGGGGCTGAGTTGGGTTGTTAAGGGGCTGAGATGGGTGGTTAAGGGGTTAAGGGGCTGGGCTGGGTTGTTATGGGGCTGGGCTGGGTCGTTAGGGGGCGGGGCTGGGTGGTTAAGGGGCTGAGATGGGTGGTTAAGGGGCTGGGATTGTTAAGCGGCTGGGCTGGGTGGTTAGGGGGCTGAGATGGGTGGTTAAGGGGCTGGGCTGGGTTGTTAGGGGGCTGGGTTGGGTCGTTAGGGGCCGGGGCTGGGTGGTTAAGGGGCTGAGATGGGTGGTTAAGGGGCTGGGTGGTTAGAGGGCGGGGCTGGGTGGTTAAGGGGCTGAGATGGGTAGTTAAGGGGCTGAGATGGGTTGTTAGGGAGCTGAGAATGGGTTGTTAGGAGTCTGGATTGGGTCGTTAGGGGCCGGGGCTGGGTGGTTAAGGGGCTGAGATGGGTGGTTAAGGGGCTGGGTGGTTAGAGGGCGGGGCTGGGTGGTTAAGGGGCTGAGATGGGTGGTTAGGGGGCTGAGATGGGTTGTTAGGGGGCTGGGTGGTTAGTGGGCGGGGCTGGGTGGTTAAGGGGCTGAGATGGGTGGTTAAGGGGCTGAGATGGGTTGTTAGGGGGCTGACATGGCTTGTTAGGGGACTGAGATGGGTGGTTAGGGGGCTGAGATGGGTGGTTAGGGGGCTGAGATGGGTGGTTAGGGGGCTGAGATGGGTGGTTAGGGGGCTGAGATGGGTGGTTAGGGGGCTGAGATGGGTGGTTAGGGGGCTGAGATGGGTGGTTAGGGGGCTGGGTTGTTAGGGGGCTGGGCTGGGTTGTTAGGGGGCTGAGATGGGTTGTTAGGGGGCTGACATGGCTTGTTAGGGGACTGAGATTGGTGGTTAGGGGGCTGAGATGGGTGGTTAGGGGGCTGGGTTGTTAGGGGGCTGGGCTGGGTTGTTAGGGGGCTGAAATGAGTTGTTAGGGGGCTGAGATGGGTTGTTAGGGGCTGGGCTGGGTGGTTGGGGGGCTGGGCTGGGTTGTTAGGGGGCTAGGCTGGGTTGTTAGGGGGATGGGCTGGGTGGGCAGGGGGCTGGGCTGGGTGGTTAGGGGGCTGGGCTGGGTGGTTAGGGGGCTGGGCTGGGTTGTTAAGGGGGCTGGGCTGGGTGGTTAGGGGGCTGGGCTGGGTGGTTAAGGGGCTGGGTGGTTAGAGGGCGGGGCTGGGTGGTTAAGGGGCTGAGATGGGTGGTTAGGGGGCTGAGATGGGTTGTTAGGGGGCTGGGTGGTTAGAGGGCGGGCCTGGGTGGTTAAGGGGCTGAGATGGGTGGTTAAGGGTCTGAGATGGGTTGTTAGGGGGCTGACATGGGTTGTTAGGGGACTGAGATGGGTGGTTAGGGGGCTGAGATGGGTGGTTAGGGGGCTGAGATGGGTGGTTAGGGGGCTGAGATGGGTGGTTAGGGGGCTGAGATGGGTGGTTAGGGGGCTGAGATGGGTGGTTAGGGGGCTGAGATGGGTGGTTAGGGGGCTGGGTTGTTAGGGGGCTGGGCTGGGTTGTTAGGGGGCTGAGATGGGTTGTTATGGGGCTGAGATGGGTTGTTAGGGGGCTGAGATGGGTGGTTAGGGGGCTGAGATGGGTGGTTAGGGGGCTGGGTTGTTAGGGGGCTGGGCTGGGTTGTTAGGGGGCTGAAATGGGTTGTTAGGGGGCTGAGATGGGTTGTTAGGGGGCTGGGTGGTTAAGGGGCTGGGTTGTTATGGGGCTGGGCTGGGTGGTTAAGGGGCTGGGCTGGGTGGTTAGGGGGCTGAGATGGGTGGTTAGGGGGCTGGGCTGGGTGGTTAGGGGGCTGGGCTGGGTGGTTAGGGAGCTGGGCTGGGTGGGTGGTTAAGGGGCTGGGTTGTTATGGGGCTGGGCTGGGTGGTTAAGGGGCTGGGCTGGGTGGTTAGGGGGCTGAGATGGGTGGTTAGGGGGCTGGGATGGGTGGTTAGGGGGCTGGGCTGAGTGGTTAGGGGGCTGGGCTGGGTGGTTAGGGGGCTGGGTGGTTAGGGGGCTGAGATGGGTTGTTAGGGGGCTGGGCTGGGTGGTTAGGGGGCTGGGCTGGGTGGGTAAGGGGCTGGGCTGGGTGGTTAGGGGGCTGGGCTGGGTGGTTAGGGGGCTGGGCTGGGTGGTTAAGGGGCTGGGCTGGGTGGTTAGGGCCCTGGGCTGGGTGGTTAGGGGGCTGAGATGGGTCGTTAGGGGGCTGAGATGGGTTGTTAGGGGGCTGAGCTGGGTTGTTAGGGGGCTGAGATGGGTTGTTAGGGGGCTGGGCTGGGTGGTTAGGGGCTGAGATGGGTGGTTAAGGGGCTGAGATGGGTTGTTAGGGGCCTGAGAGTGGTTGTTAGGGGGCTGAGATGGGTGGTTAGGGGGCTGAGATGGGTTGTTAGGGGGCTGAGATGGGTTGTTAGGGGGCTGAGATGGGTTGTTAGGGGGCTGGGTTGTTAGGGGGCTGAGATGGGTTGTTAGGGGCTGAGATGGGTGGTTAGGGGGCTGAGATGGGTTGTTAGGGGGCTGAGTTGGGTTGTTAAGGGGCTGAGATGGGTGGTTAGGGGGCTGGGCTGGGTTGTTATGGGGCTGGGCTGGGTTGTTATGGGGCTGGGCTGGGTGGTTAGGGGGCGGGGCTGGGTGGTTAAGGGGCTGAGATGGGTGGTTAAGGGGCTGAGATGGGTGGTTAAGGGGCTGGGCTGGGTTGTTAGGGGGATGGGTTGGGTCGTTAGGGGCCGGGGCAGGGTGGTTAAGGGGCCGAGATGGGTTGTTAAGGGGCTGGGTGGTTAGGGGGCTGGGCTGGGTGGTTAAGGGGCTGAGATGGGTGGTTAAGGGGCTGAGATGGGTTGTTAGGGGGCTGGGTGGTTAGGGGGCTGGGATGGGTTGTTAGGAGGCTGGGCTAAGTGGTTAGGGGGCTGAGATTGGTGGTTAAGGGGCTGGGCTGGGTTGTTAGGGGGCTGGGTTGGGTCGTTAGGGGCCGGGGCTGGGTGGTTAAGGGGCTGGGCTGGGTGGTTAGGGGGCTGAGATGGGTGGTTAAGGGGCTGGACTGGGTTGTTAGGGGGCTGGGTTGGGTCGTTAGGGGCCGGGGCTGGGTGGTTAAGGGGCTGAGATGGGTGGTTAAGGGGCTGGGAGGTTAGAGGGCGGGGCTGGGTGGTTAAGGGGCTGAGATGGGTGGTTAAGGGGCTGAGATGGGTTGTTAGGGGGCTGGGTGGTTAGGGGGCTGGGATGGGTGGTTAGGAGGCTGGGCTGAGTGGTTAGGGGGCTGGGCTGGGTGGTTAGGGGGCTGGGTGGTTAGGGGGCTGAGATGGGTTGTTAGGGGGCTGGGCTGGGTGGTTAGGGGGCTGGGCTGGGTGGTTAAGGGGCTGGGCTGGGTGGTTAGGGGGCTGGGCTGGGTGGTTAGGGGGCTGGGCTGGGTGGTTAGGGGGCTGAGATGGGTTGTTAGGGGGCTGGGCTGGGTGGTTAAGGGGCTGGGCTGGGTGGTTAGGGGCCTGGGCTGGGTGGTTAGGGGGCTGAGATGGGTTGTTAGGGGGCTGGGTGGTTAAGGGGCTGAGATGGGTTGTTAGGGGGCTGAGATGGGTTGTTAAGGGGCTGAGATGAGTGGTTAAGGGGCTGAGATGGGTTGTTAGGGGCCTGAGAGTGGTTGTTAGGGGGCTGAGATGGGTTGTTAAGGGGCTGAGATGGGTGGTTAAGGGGCTGAGATGGGTTGTTAGGGGCCTGAGAGTGGTTGTTAGGGGGCTGAGATGGGTTGTTAGGGGCCTGAGAGTTGTTGTTAGGGGGCTGAGATGGGTTGTTAGGGGGCTGAGTTGGGTTGTTAAGGGGCTGAGATGGGTGGTTAAGGGGCTGGGCTGGGTTGTTATGGGGCTGGGCTGGGTCGTTAGGGGGCGGGGCTCGGTGGTTAAGGGGCTGAGATGGGTGTTTAAGGGGCTTGGATTGTTAAGCGGCTGGGCTGGGTGGTTAGGGGGCTGGGTTGGGTCGTTAGGGGCCGGGGCTGGGTGGTTAAGGGGCTGGGCTGGGTGGTTAGGGGGCTGAGATGGGTGGTTAAGGGGCTGGACTGGGTTGTTAGGGGGCTGGGTTGGGTCGTTAGGGGCCGGGGCTGGGTGGTTAAGGGGCTGAGATGGGTGGTTAAGGGGCTGGGTGGTTAGAGGGCGGGGCTGGGTGGTTAAGGGGCTGAGATGGGTGGTTAAGGGGCTGAGATGGGTTGTTAGGGGGCTGGGTGGTTAGGGGGCTGGGATGGGTGGTTAGGAGGCTGGGCTGAGTGGTTAGGGGGCTGGGCTGGGTGGTTAGGGGGCTGGGTGGTTAGGGGGCTGAGATGGGTTGTTAGCGGGCTGGGCTGGGTGGTTAGGGGGCTGGGCTGGGTGGTTAAGGGGCTGGGCTGGGTGGTTAGGGGGCTGGGCTGGGTGGTTAGGGGGCTGGGCTGGGTGGTTAGGGGGCTGAGATGGGTCGTTAGGGGGCTGGGTGGTTAAGGGGCTGAGATGGGTTGTTAGGGGGCTGAGATGGGTTGTTAGGGGGCTGAGATGGGTTGTTAAGGGGCTGAGATGGGTGGTTAAGGGGCTGAGATGGGTTGTTAGGGGCCTGAGAGTGGTTGTTAGGGGGCTGAGATGGGTTGTTAAGGGGCTGAGATGGGTGGTTAAGGGGCTGAGATGGGTTGTTAGGGGCCTGAGAGTGGTTGTTAGGGGGCTGAGATGGGTTGTTAGGGGCCTGAGAGTTGTTGTTAGGGGGCTGAGATGGGTTGTTAGGGGGCTGAGTTGGGTTGTTAAGGGGCTGAGATGGGTGGTTAAGGGGCTGGGCTGGGTTGTTATGGGGCTGGGCTGGGTCGTTAGGGGGCGGGGCTGGGTGGTTAAGGGGCTGAGATGGGTGGTTAAGGGGCTGGGATTGTTAAGCGGCTGGGCTGGGTGGTTAGGGGGCTGAGATGGGTGGTTAAGGGGCTGGGCTGGGTTGTTAGGGGGCTGGGTTGGGTCGTTAGGGGCCGGGGCTGGGTGGTTAAGGGGCTGGGATAGGTGGTTAAGGGGCTGGGTGGTTAGAGGGCGGGGCTGGGTGGTTAAGGGGCTGAGATGGGTGGTTAAGGGGCTGAGATGGGTTGTTAGGAGTCTGGATTGGGTCGTTAGGGGCCGGGGCTGGGTGGTTAAGGGGCTGAGATGGGTGGTTAAGGGGCTGGGTGGTTAGAGGGGGGGGCTGGGTGGTTAAGGGGCTGAGATGGGTGGTTAGGGGGCTGAGATGGGTTTTTAGGGGGCTGGGTGGTTAGAGGGCGGGGCTGGGTGGTTAAGGGGCTGAGATGGGTGGTTAAGGGGCTGAGATGGGTTGTTAGGGGGCTGACATGGGTGGTTAGGGGACTGAGATGGGTGGTTAGGGGGCTGAGATGGGTGGTTAGGGGGCTGAGATGGGTGGTTAGGGGGCTGAGATGGGTGGTTAGGGGGCTGAGATGGGTGGTTAGGGGGCTGAGATGGGTGGTTAGGGGGCTGAGATGGGTGGTTAGGGGGCTGAGATGGGTGGTTAGGGGGCTGGGTTGTTAGGGGGCTGGGCTGGGTTGTTAGGGGGCTGAGATTGGTTGTTATGGGGCTGAGATGGGTTGTTAGGGGTCTGAGATGGGTGGTTAGGGGGCTGAGATGGGTGGTTAGGGGGCTGGGTTGTTAGGGGGCTAGGCTGGGTTGTTAGGGGGCTGAAATGGGTTGTTAGGGGGCTGAGATGGGTTGTTAGGGGCTGGGCTGGGTGGTTGGGGGGCTGGGCTGGGTTGTTAGGGGGCTAGGCTGGGTTGTTAGGGGGATGGGCTGGGTGGGCAGGGGGCTGGGCTGGGTGGTTAGGGGGCTGGGCTGGGTGGTTAGGGGGCTGGGCTGGGTTGTTAAGGGGGCTGGGCTGGGTGGTTAGGGGGCTGGGCTGGGTGGTTAAGGGGCTGGGTGGTTAGAGGGCGGGGCTGGGTGGTTAAGGGGCTGAGATGGGTGGTTAGGGGGCTGAGATGGGTTGTTAGGGGGCTGGGTGGTTAGAGGGCGGGGCTGGGTGGTTAAGGGGCTGAGATGGGTGGTTAAGGGGCTGAGATGGGTTGTTAGGGGGCTGACATGGGTTGTTAGGGGACTGAGATGGGTGGTTAGGGGGCTGAGATGGGTGGTTAGGGGGCTGTGATGGGTGGTTAGGGGGCTGAGATGGGTGGTTAGGGGGCTGAGATGGGTGGTTAGGGGGCTGAGATGGGTGGTTAGGGGGCTGAGATGGGTGGTTAGGGGGCTGGGTTGTTAGGGGGCTGGGCTGGGTTGTTAGGGGGCTGAGATGGGTTGTTATGGGGCTGAGATGGGTTGTTAGGGGGCTGAGATGGGTGGTTAGGGGGCTGAGATGGGTGGTTAGGGGGCTGGGTTGTTAGGGGGCTGGGCTGGGTTGTTAGGGGGCTGAAATGGGTTGTTAGGGGGCTGAGATGGGTTGTTAGGGGCTGGGCTGGGTGGTTGGGGGGCTGGGCTGGGTTGTTAGGGGGCTAGGCTGGGTTGTTAGGGGGATGGGCTGGGTGGGCAGGGGGCTGGGCTGGGTGGTTAGGGGGCTGGGCTGGGTGGTTAGGGGGCTGGGCTGGGTTGTTAAGGGGGCTGGGCTGGGTGGTTAGGGGGCTGGGCTGGGTGGTTAGGGGGCTGGGCTGGGTTGTTAGGGGGCTGGGCTGGGTTGTTAGGGGGCTGGGATGGGTGGTTAGGGGGCTGGGCTCGGTGGTTAGGGGGCTGGGCTGGGTGGTTAAGGGGCTGAGATGGGTGGTTAAGGGGCTGAGATGGGTGGTTAAGGGGCTGGGTGGTTAAGGGGCTGGGCTGGGTGGTTAGGGGGCTGGGCTGGGTTGTTAGGGGGTTGGGTGGTTAAGGGGCTGAGATGGGTGGTTAAGGGGCTGGGTGGTTAGGGGGCTGAGATGGGTGGTTAAGGGGCTGGGTGGTTAAGGGGCTGGGCTGGGTGGTTAGGGGGCTGGGCTGGGTGGTTAGGGGGCTGGGCTGGGTGGGTGGTTAAGGGGCTGGGTTGTTATGGGGCTGGGCTGGGTGGTTAAGGGGCTGGGCTGGGTGGTTAGGGGGCTGAGATGGGTGTTTAGGGGGCTGGACTGGGTTGTTAGGGGGCTGGGTTGGGTCGTTAGGGGCCGGGGCTGGGTGGTTAAGGGGCTGAGATGGGTGGTTAAGGGGCTGGGTGGTTAGAGGGCGGGGCTGGGTGGTTAAGGGGCTGAGATGGGTGGTTAAGGGGCTGAGATGGGTTGTTAGGGGGCTGGGTGGTTAGGGGGCTGGGATGGGTGGTTAGGAGGCTGGGCTGAGTGGTTAGGGGGCTGGGCTGGGTGGTTAGGGGGCTGGGTGGTTAAGGGGCTGAGATGGGTTGTTAGGGGGCTGGGCTGGGTGGTTAGGGGGCTGGGCTGGGTGGTTAAGGGGCTGGGCTGGGTGGTTAGGGGGCTGGGATGGGTGGTTAGGGGGCTGGGCTGGGTGGTTAGGGGGCTGAGATGGGTTGTTAGGGGGCTGGGCTGGGTGGTTAAGGGGCTGGGCTGGGTGGTTAGGGGCCTGGGCTGGGTGGTTAGGGGGCTGAGATGGGTCGTTAGGGGGCTGGGTGGTTAAGGGGCTGAGATGGGTTGTTAGGGGGCTGAGATGGGTTGTTAGGGGGCTGAGATGGGTTGTTAAGGGGCTGAGATGGGTGGTTAAGGGGCTGAGATGGGTTGTTAGGGGCCTGAGAGTGGTTGTTAGGGGGCTGAGATGGGTTGTTAAGGGGCTGAGATGGGTGGTTAAGGGGCTGAGATGGGTTGTTAGGGGCCTGAGAGTGGTTGTTAGGGGGCTGAGATGGGTTGTTAGGGGCCTGAGAGTTGTTGTTAGGGGGCTGAGATGGGTTGTTACGGGGCTGAGTTGGGTTGTTAAGGGGCTGAGATGGGTGGTTAAGGGGTTAAGGGGCTGGGCTGGGTTGTTATGGGGCTGGGCTGGGTCGTTAGGGGGCGGGGCTGGGTGGTTAAGGGGCTGAGATGGGTGGTTAAGGGGCTGGGATTGTTAAGCGGCTGGGCTGGGTGGTTAGGGGGCTGAGATGGGTGGTTAAGGGGCTGGGCTGGGTTGTTAGGGGGCTGGGTTGGGTCGTTAGGGGCCGGGGCTGGGTGGTTAAGGGGCTGAGATGGGTGGTTAAGGGGCTGGGTGGTTAGAGGGCGGGGCTGGGTGGTTAAGGGGCTGAGATGGGTAGTTAAGGGGCTGAGATGGGTTGTTAGGGAGCTGAGAATGGGTTGTTAGGAGTCTGGATTGGGTCGTTAGGGGCCGGGGCTGGGTGGTTAAGGGGCTGAGATGGGTGGTTAAGGGGCTGGGTGGTTAGAGGGCGGGGCTGGGTGGTTAAGGGGCTGAGATGGGTGGTTAGGGGGCTGAGATGGGTTGTTAGGGGGCTGGGTGGTTAGAGGGCGGGGCTGGGTGGTTAAGGGGCTGAGATGGGTGGTTAAGGGGCTGAGATGGGTTGTTAGGGGGCTGACATGGCTTGTTAGGGGACTGAGATGGGTGGTTAGGGGGCTGAGATGGGTGGTTAGGGGGCTGAGATGGGTGGTTAGGGGGCTGAGATGGGTGGTTAGGGGGCTGAGATGGGTGGTTAGGGGGCTGAGATGGGTGGTTAGGGGGCTGAGATGGGTGGTTAGGGGGCTGGGTTGTTAGGGGGCTGGGCTGGGTTGTTAGGGGGCTGAGATGGGTTGTTAGGGGGCTGACATGGCTTGTTAGGGGACTGAGATTGGTGGTTAGGGGGCTGAGATGGGTGGTTAGGGGGCTGGGTTGTTAGGGGGCTGGGCTGGGTTGTTAGGGGGCTGAAATGAGTTGTTAGGGGGCTGAGATGGGTTGTTAGGGGCTGGGCTGGGTGGTTGGGGGGCTGGGCTGGGTTGTTAGGGGGCTAGGCTGGGTTGTTAGGGGGATGGGCTGGGTGGGCAGGGGGCTGGGCTGGGTGGTTAGGGGGCTGGGCTGGGTGGTTAGGGGGCTGGGCTGGGTTGTTAAGGGGGCTGGGCTGGGTGGTTAGGGGGCTGGGCTGGGTGGTTAAGGGGCTGGGTGGTTAGAGGGCGGGGCTGGGTGGTTAAGGGGCTGAGATGGGTGGTTAGGGGGCTGAGATGGGTTGTTAGGGGGCTGGGTGGTTAGAGGGCGGGCCTGGGTGGTTAAGGGGCTGAGATGGGTGGTTAAGGGTCTGAGATGGGTTGTTAGGGGGCTGACATGGGTTGTTAGGGGACTGAGATGGGTGGTTAGGGGGCTGAGATGGGTGGTTAGGGGGCTGAGATGGGTGGTTAGGGGGCTGAGATGGGTGGTTAGGGGGCTGAGATGGGTGGTTAGGGGGCTGAGATGGGTGGTTAGGGGGCTGAGATGGGTGGTTAGGGGGCTGGGTTGTTAGGGGGCTGGGCTGGGTTGTTAGGGGGCTGAGATGGGTTGTTATGGGGCTGAGATGGGTTGTTAGGGGGCTGAGATGGGTGGTTAGGGGGCTGAGATGGGTGGTTAGGGGGCTGGGTTGTTAGGGGGCTGGGCTGGGTTGTTAGGGGGCTGAAATGGGTTGTTAGGGGGCTGAGATGGGTTGTTAGGGGCTGGGCTGGGTGGTTGGGGGGCTGGGCTGGGTTGTTAGGGGGCTAGGCTGGGTTGTTAGGGGGATGGGCTGGGTGGGCAGGGGACTGGGCTGGGTGGTTAGGGGGCTGGGCTGGGTGGTTAGGGGGCTGGGCTGGGTTGTTAAGGGGGCTGGGCTGGGTTGTTGCTGGGCTGGGTTGTTAGGGGGCTGGGATGGGTGGTTAGGGGGCTGGGCTCGGTGGTTAGGGGGCTGGGCTGGGTGGTTAAGGGGCTGAGATGGGTGGTTAAGGGGCTGAGATGGGTGGTTAAGGGGCTGGGTGGTTAAGGGGCTGGGCTGGGTGGTTAGGGGGCTGGGCTGGGTTGTTAGGGGGTTGGGTGGTTAAGGGGCTGAGATGGGTGGTTAAGGGGCTGGGTGGTTAGGGGGCTGAGATGGGTGGTTAAGGGGCTGGGTGGTTAAGTGGCTGGGCTGGGTGGTTAGGGGGCTGGGCTGGGTGGGTGGTTAAGGGGCTGGGTTGTTATGGGGCTGGGCTGGGTGGTTAAGGGGCTGGGCTGGGTGGTTAGGGGGCTGAGATGGGTGGTTAGGGGGCTGGGATGGGTGGTTAGGGGGCTGGGCTGAGTGGTTAGGGGGCTGGGCTGGGTTGTTAGGGGGCTGGGTGGTTAGGGGGCTGAGATGGGTTGTTAGGGGGCTGGGCTGGGTGGTTAGGGGGCTGGGCTGGGTGGTTAGGGGGCTGGGCTGGGTGGTTAAGGGGCTGGGCTGGGTGGTTAGGGGGCTGGGCTGGGTGGTTAGGGGGCTGGGCTGGGTGGTTAGGGGGCTGGGCTGGGTGGTTAGGGGGCTGAGATGGGTTGTTAGTGGGCTGGGCTGGGTGGTTAAGGGGCTGGGCTGGGTGGTTAGGAGCCTGGGCTGGGTGGTTAGGGGGCTGAGATGGGTCGTTAAGGGGCTAGGTGGTTAGGGGGCTGAGATGGGTTGTTAGGGGGCTGAGATGGGTTGTTAGGGGGCTGAGATGGGTTGTTAGGGGGCTGAAATGGGTTGTTAGGGGGCTGGGCTGGGTGGTTAGGGGGCTGGGTTGGGTGGTTAGGGGGCTGAGATGGGTGGTTGGGGGGCTGAGATGGGTTGTTAGGGGCCTGAGAGTGGTTGTTAGGGGGCTGAGATGGGTTGTTAGGGGGCTGAGTTGTGTTGTTAAGGGGCTGAGATGGGTGGTTAGGGGGCTGAGATGGGTGGTTAAGGGGCTGGGCTGGGTTGTTATGGGGCTGGGCTGGGTCGTTAGGGGGCGGGGCTGGGTGGTTAAGGGGCTGAGATGGGTGGTTAAGGGGCTGGGATTGTTAAGGGGCTGGGCTGGGTGGTTAGGGGGCTGAGATGGGTGGTTAAGGGGCTGGGCTGGGTTGCTTGGGGGCTGGTTTGGGTCGTTAGGGGCCGGGGCTGGGTGGTTAAGGGGCTGAGATGGATGGTTAAGGGGCTGGGTGGTTAGAGGGCGGGGCTGGGTGGTTAAGGGGCTGAGATGGGTGGTTAAGGGGCTGAGATGGGTTGTTAGGGGGCTGACATGGGTTGTTAGGGGACTGAGATGGGTTGTTAAGGGGCTGAGATGGGTTGTTATGGGGCTGAGATGGGTTGTTAGGGGGCTGGGCTGGGTGGTTGGGGGGCTGAGAAGGGTTGTTAGGGGGCTGGGCTGGGTGGTTAGGGGGCTGAGATGGGTTGTTAGGGGGCTGGACTGGGTGGTTAGGGGGCTGGGCTGGGTGGTTAGGGGGCTGGGATGGGTTGTTAGGGGGCTGGGTGGTTAAGGGGCTGGGTTGTTATGGGGCTGGGCTGGGTGGTAAAGGGGCTGGGCTGGGTGGTTAGGGGGCTGAGATGGGTGGTTAGGGGGCTGGGCTGGGTGGTTAGGGGGCTGGGCTGTGTGGTTAGGGAGCTGGGCTGGGTGGGTGGTTAAGGGGCTGGGTTGTTATGGGGCTGGGCTGGGTGGTTAAGGGGCTGGGCTGGGTGGTTAGGGGCCTGAGATGGGTGGTTAGGGGGCTGGGATGGGTGGTTAGGGGGCTGGGCTGAGTGGTTAGGGGGCTGGGCTGGGTGGTTAGGGGGCTGGGTGGTTAGGGGGCTGAGATGGGCTGTTAGGGGGCTGGGCTGGGTGGTTAGGGGGCTGGGCTGGGTGGGTAGGGGGCTGGGCTGGGTGGTTAGGGGGCTGGGCTGGGTGGTTAGGGGGCTGGGCTGGGTGGTTAAGGGGCTGGGCTGGGTGGTTAGGGGCCTGGGCTGGGTGGTTAGGGGGCTGAGATGGCTCGTTAGGGGGCTGAGATGGGTTGTTAGGCGGCTGAGATGGGTTGTTAGGGGGCTGAGATGGGTTGTTAGGGGGCTGGGCTGGGTGGTTAGGGGCTGAGATGGGTGGTTAAGGGGCTGAGATGGGTTGTTAGGGGCCTGAGAGTGGTTGTTAGGGGGCTGAGATGGGTGGTTAGGGGGCTGAGATGGGTTGTTAGGGGGCTGAGATGGGTTGTTAGGGGGCTGAGATGGGTTGTTAGGGGGCTGGGTTGTTAGGGGGCTGAGATGGGTTGTTAGGGGGCTGAGATGGTTGGTTAGGGGGCTGAGATGGGTTGTTAGGGGGCTGAGTTGGGTTGTTAAGGGGCTGAGATGGGTGGTTAGGGGGCTGGGCTGGGTTGTTATGGGGCTGGGCTGGGTTGTTATGGGGCTGGGCTGGGTCGTTAGGGGGCGGGGCTGGGTGGTTAAGGGGCTGAGATGGGTGGTTAAGGGGCTGAGATGGGTTGTTAAGGGGCTGGGCTGGGTTGTTAGGGGGATGGGTTGGGTAGTTAGGGGCCGGGGCTGGGTGGTTAAGGGGCTGAGATGGGTTGTTAGGGGGCTGAGATGGGTTGTTAGGGGGCTGGGCTGGGTGGTTAGGGGCTGAGATGGGTGGTTAAGGGGCTGAGATGGGTTGTTAATGGCCTGAGAGTGGTTGTTAGGGGGCTGAGATGGGTGGTTAGGGGGCTGAGATGGGTTGTTAGGGGGCTGAGATGGGTTGTTAGGGGGCTGAGATGGGTTGTTAGGGGGCTGGGTTGTTAGGGGGCTGAGATGGGTTGTTAGGGGGCTGAGATGGGTGGTTAGGGGGCTGAGATGGGTTGTTAGGGGGCTGAGTTGGGTTGTTAAGGGGCTGAGATGGGTGGTTAGGGGGCTTGGCTGGGTTGTTATGGGGCTGGGCTGGGTTGTTATGGGGCTGGGCTGGGTCGTTAGGGGGCGGGGCTGGGTGGTTAAGGGGCTGAGATGGGTGGTTAAGGGGCTGAGATGGGTGGTTAAGGGGCTGGGCTGGGTTGTTAGGGGGATGGGTTGGGTCGTTAGGGGCCGGGGCTGGGTGGTTAAGGGGCTGAGATGGGTTGTTAAGGGGCTGGGTGGTTAGGGGGCTGGGCTGGGTGGTTAAGGGGCTGAGATGGGTGGTTAAGGGGCTGAGATGGGTTGTTAGGGGGCTGGGTGGTTAGGGGGCTGGGATGGGTTGTTAGGAGGCTGGGCTAAGTGGTTAGGGGGCTGAGATTGGTGGTTAAGGGGCTGGGCTGGGTTGTTAGGGGGCTGGGTTGGGTCGTTAGGGGCCGGGGCTGGGTGGTTAAGGGGCTGGGCTGGGTGGTTAGGGGGCTGAGATGGGTGGTTAAGGGGCTGGACTGGGTTGTTAGGTGGCTGGGTTGGGTCGTTAGGGGCCGGGGCTGGGTGGTTAAGGGGCTGAGATGGGTGGTTAAGGGGCTGGGTGGTTAGAGGGCGGGGCTGGGTGGTTAAGGGGCTGAGATGGGTGGTTAAGGGGCTGAGATGGGTTGTTAGGGGGCTGGGTGGTTAGGGGGCTGGGATGGGTGGTTAGGAGGCTGGGCTGAGTGGTTAGGGGGCTGGGCTGGGTGGTTAGGGGGCTGGGTGGTTAGGGGGCTGAGATGGGTTGTTAGGGGGCTGGGCTGGGTGGTTAGGGGGCTGGGCTGGGTGGTTAAGGGGCTGGGCTGGGTGGTTAGGGGGCTGGGCTGGGTGGTTAGGGGGCTGGGCTGGGTGGTTAGGGGGCTGAGATGGGTTGTTAGGGGGCTGGGCTGGGTGGTTAAGGGGCTGGGCTGGGTGGTTAGGGGCCTGGGCTGGGTGGTTAGGGGGCTGAGATGGGTCGTTAGGGGGCTGGGTGGTTAAGGGGCTGAGATGGGTTGTTAGGGGGCTGAGATGGGTTGTTAGGGGGCTGAGATGGGTTGTTAAGGGGCTGAGATGGGTGGTTAAGGGGCTGAGATGGGTTGTTAGGGGCCTGAGAGTGGTTGTTAGGGGGCTGAGATGGGTTGTTAGGGGCCTGAGAGTTGTTGTTAGGGGGCTGAGATGGGTTGTTAGGGGGCTGAGTTGGGTTGTTAAGGGGCTGAGATGGGTGGTTAGGGGGCTGAGATGGGTGGTTAAGGGGCTGGGCTGGGTTGTTATGGGGCTGGGCTGGGTGGTTAGGGGGCGGGGCTGGGTGGTTAAGGGGCTGAGATGGGTGGTTAAGGGGCTGGGATTGTTAAGCGGCTGGGCTGGGTGGTTAGGGGGCTGAGATGGGTGGTTAAGGGGCTGGGCTGGGTTGTTAGGGGGCTGGTTTGGGTCGTTAGGGGCCGGGGCTGGGTGGTTAAGGGGCTGAGATGGGTGGTTAAGGGGCTGGGTGGTTAGAGGGCGGGGCTGGGTGGTTAAGGGGCTGAGATGGGTAGTTAAAGGGCTGAGATGGGTTGTTAGGGAGCTGAGAATGGGTTGTTAGGAGTCTGGATTGGGTCGTTAGGGGCCGGGGCTGGGTGGTTAAGGGGCTGAGATGGGTGGTTAAGGGGCTGGGTGGTTAGAGGGCGGGGCTGGGTGGTTAAGGGGCTGAGATGGGTGGTTAGGGGGCTGAGATGGGTTGTTTGGGGGCTGGGTGGTTAGAGGGCGGGGCTGGGTGGTTAAGGGGCTGAGATGGGTGGTTAAGGGGCTGAGATGGGTTGTTAGGGGGCTGACATGGGTTGTTAGGGGACTGAGATGGGTGGTTAGGGGGCTGAGATGGGTGGTTAGGGGGCTGAGATGGGTGGTTAGGGGGCTGAGATGGGTGGTTAGGGGGCTGAGATGGGTGGTTAGGGGGCTGAGATGGGTGGTTAGGGGGCTGGGTTGTTAGGGGGCTGGGCTGGGTTGTTAGGGGGCTGAGATGGGTTGTTATGGGGCTGAGATGGGTTGTTAGGGGGCTGAGATGGGTGGTTAGGGGGCTGAGATGGGTGGTTAGGGGGCTGGGTTGTTAGGGGGCTGGGCTGGGTTGTTAGGGGGCTGAGATGGGTTGTTAGGGGGCTGAGATGGGTTGTTAGGGGCTGGGCTGGGTGGTTGGGGGGCTGGGCTGGGTTGTTAGGGGGCTAGGCTGGGTTGTTAGGGGGATGGGCTGGGTGGGCAGGGGGCTGGGCTGGGTGGTTAGGGGGCTGGGCTGGGTGGTTAGGGGGCTGGGCTGGGTTGTTAAGGGGGCTGGGCTGGGTGGTTAGGGGGCTGGGCTGGGTGGTTAGGGGGCTGGGCTGGGTTGTTAGGGGGCTGGGCTGGGTTGTTAGGGGGCTGGGATGGGTGGTTAGGGGGCTGGGCTCGGTGGTTAGGGGGCTGGGCTGGGTGGTTAAGGGGCTGAGATGGGTGGTTAAGGGGCTGAGATGGGTGGTTAAGGGGCTGGGTGGTTAAGGGGCTGGGCTGGGTGGTTAGGGGGCTGGGCTGGGTTGTTAGGGGGTTGGGTGGTTAAGGGGCTGAGATGGGTGGTTAAGGGGCTGGGTGGTTAGGGGGCTGAGATGGGTGGTTAAGGGGCTGGGTGGTTAAGGGGCTTGGCTGGGTGGTTAGGGGGCTGGGCTGGGTGGTTAGGGGGCTGGGCTGGGTGGGTGGTTAAGGGGCTGGGTTGTTATGGGGCTGGGCTGGGTGGTTAAGGGGCTGGGCTGGGTGGTTAGGGGGCTGAGATGGGTGGTTAGGGGGCTGGGATGGGTGGTTAGGGGGCTGGGCTGAGTGGTTAGGGGGCTGGGCTGGGTGGTTAGGGGGCTGGGTGGTTAGGGGGCTGAGATGGGTTGTTAGGGGGCTGGGGTGGGTGGTTAGGGGGCTGGGCTGGGTGGTTAGGGGGCTGGGCTGGGTGGTTAAGTGGCTGGGCTGGGTGGTTAGGGGGCTGGGCTGGGTGGTTAGGGGGCTGGGCTGGGTGGTTAGGGGGCTGGGCTGGGTGGTTAGGGGGCTGAGATGGGTTGTTAGGGGGCTGGGCTGGGCTGGGTGGTTAGGAGCCTGGGCTGGGTGGTTAGGGGGCTGAGATGGGTCGTTAAGGGGCTAGGTGGTTAGGGGGCTGAGATGGGTTGTTAGGGGGCTGAGATGGGTTGTTAGGGGGCTGAGATGGGTTGTTAGGGGGCTGGGTGGTTAGGGGGCTGAGATGGGTGGTTAAGGGGCTGGGTGGTTAAGGGGCTTGGCTGGGTGGTTAGGGGGCTGGGCTGGGTGGTTAGGGGGCTGGGCTGGGTGGGTGGTTAAGGGGCTGGGTTGTTATGGGGCTGGGCTGGGTGGTTAAGGGGCTGGGCTGGGTGGTTAGGGGGCTGAGATGGGTGGTTAGGGGGCTGGGATGGGTGGTTAGGGGGCTGGGCTGAGTGGTTAGGGGGCTGGGCTGGGTGGTTAGGGGGCTGGGTGGTTAGGGGGCTGAGATGGGTTGTTAGGGGGCTGGGCTGGGTGGTTAGGGGGCTGGGCTGGGTGGTTAGGGGGCTGGGCTGGGTGGTTAAGTGGCTGGGCTGGGTGGTTAGGGGGCTGGGCTGGGTGGTTAGGGGGCTGGGCTGGGTGGTTAGGGGGCTGGGCTGGGTGGTTAGGGGGCTGAGATGGGTTGTTAGGGGGCTGGGCTGGGCTGGGTGGTTAGGAGCCTGGGCTGGGTGGTTAGGGGGCTGAGATGGGTCGTTAAGGGGCTAGGTGGTTAGGGGGCTGAGATGGGTTGTTAGGGGGCTGAGATGGGTTGTTAGGGGGCTGAGATGGGTTGTTAGGGGGCTGAAATGGGTTGTTAGGGGGCTGGGCTGGGTGGTTAGGGGGCTGGGTTGGGTGGTTAGGGGGCTGAGATGGGTGGTTAGGGGGCTGAGATGGGTTGTTAGGGGCCTGAGAGTGGTTGTTAGGGGGCTGAGATGGGTTGTTAGGGGGCTGAGTTGTGTTGTTAAGGGGCTGAGATGGGTGGTTAGGGGGCTGAGATGGGTGGTTAAGGGGCTGGGCTGGGTTGTTATGGGGCTGGGCTGGGTCGTTAGGGGGCGGGCTGGGTGGTTAAGGGGCTGAGATGGGTGGTTAAGGGGCTGGGATTGTTAAGGGGCTGGGCTGGGTGGTTAGGGGGCTGGGCTGGGTTGCTTGGGGGCTGGTTTGGGTCGTTAGGGGCCGGGGCTGGGTGGTTAAGGGGCTGAGATGGGTGGTTAAGGGGCTGGGTGGTTAGAGGGCGGGGCTGGGTGGTTAAGGGGCTGAGATGGGTGGTTAAGGGGCTGAGATGGGTTGTTAGGGGGCTGACATGGGTTGTTAGGGGACTGAGATGGGTTGTTAAGGGGCTGAGATGGGTTGTTAAGGGGCTGAGATGGGTTGTTAGGGGGCTGGGTGGTTAAGGGGCTGAGATGGGTTGTTAGGGGGCTGGGTGGTTAGAGGGCGGGGCTGGGTGGTTAAGGGGCTGAGATGGGTTGTTAAGGGGCTGAGATGGGTTTTTAGGGGGCTGGGTGGTTAAGGGGCTGAGATGGGTGGTTAAGGGGCTGAGATGGGTGGTTAAGGGGCTGAGATGGGTGGTTAGGGGGCTGAGATGGGTGGTTAGGGGGCTGAGATGGGTGGTTAGGGGGCTGAGATGGGTGGTTAGGGGGCTGGGTTGTTAGGGGGCTGGGCTGGGTTGTTAGGGGGCTGAGATGGGTTGTTAGGGGGCTGAGATGGGTTGTTAGGGGCTGGGCTGGGTGGTTGGGGGGCTGGGCTGGGTGGTTAGGGGGCTGGGTGGTTAGGGGGCTGAGATGGGTTGTTAGGGGGCTGGGCTGGGTGGTTAGGGGGCTGGGCTGGGTGGTTAGGGGGCTGGGCTGGGTGGTTAAGTGGCTGGGCTGGGTGGTTAGGGGGCTGGGCTGGGTGGTTAGGGGGCTGGGCTGGGTGGTTAGGGGGCTGGGCTGGGTGGTTAGGGGGCTGAGATGGGTTGTTAGGGGGCTGGGCTGGGCTGGGTGGTTAGGAGCCTGGGCTGGGTGGTTAGGGGGCTGAGATGGGTCGTTAAGGGGCTAGGTGGTTAGGGGGCTGAGATGGGTTGTTAGGGGGCTGAGATGGGTTGTTAGGGGGCTGAGATGGGATGTTAGGGGGCTGAAATGGGTTGTTAGGGGGCTGGGCTGGGTGGTTAGGGGGCTGGGTTGGGTGGTTAGGGGGCTGAGATGGGTGGTTAGGGGGCTGAGATGGGTTGTTAGGGGCCTGAGAATGGTTGTTAGGGGGCTGAGATGGGTTGTTAGGGGGCTGAGTTGTGTTGTTAAGGGGCTGAGATGGGTGGTTAAGGGGCTGGGCTGGGTTGTTATGGGGCTGGGCTGGGTCGTTAGGGGGCGGGGCTGGGTGGTTAAGGGGCTGAGATGGGTGGTTAAGGGGCTGGGATTGTTAAGGGGCTGGGCTGGGTGGTTAGGGGGCTGAGATGGGTGGTTAAGGGGCTGGGCTGGGTTGCTTGGGGGCTGGTTTGGGTCGTTAGGGGCCGGGGCTGGGTGGTTAAGGGGCTGAGATGTGTGGTTAAGGGGCTGGGTGGTTAGAGGGCGGGGCTGGGTGGTTAAGGGGCTGAGATGGGTGGTTAAGGGGCTGAGATGGGTTGTTAGGGGGCTGACATGGGTTGTTAGGGGACTGAGATGGGTTGTTAAGGGGCTGAGATGGGTTGTTAAGGGGCTGAGATGGGTTGTTAGGGGGCTGGGTGGTTAAGGGGCTGAGATGGGTTGTTAGGGGGCTGGGTGGTTAGAGGGCGGGGCTGGGTGGTTAAGGGGCTGAGATGGGTTGTTAAGGGGCTGAGATGGGTTGTTAGGGGGCTGGGTGGTTAAGGGGCTGAGATGGGTGGTTAAGGGGCTGAGATGGGTGGTTAAGGGGCTGAGATGGGTGGTTAGGGGGCTGAGATGGGTGGTTAGGGGGCTGAGATGGGTGGTTAGGGGGCTGAGATGGGTTGTTAGGGGGCTGGGCTGGGTTGTTAGGGGGCTGAGATGGGTTGTTAGGGGGCTGAGATGGGTTGTTAGGGGCTGGGCTGGGTGGTTGGTGGGCTGGGCTGGGTGGTTAGGGGGCTAGGCTGGGTTGTTAGGGGGATGGGCTGGGTGGTTAGGGGGCTGGGCTGGGTGGTTAGGGGGCTGGGCTGGGTTGTTAGGGGGTTGGGCTGGGTGGTTAGGGGGCTGGGCTGGGTGGTTAGGGGGCTGGGCTGGGTTGTTAGGGGGCTGGGCTGGGTGGTTAGGGGGCTGGGTGGTTAGGGGGCTGGGCTGGGTGGTTAGGGAGCTGGGCTGGGTTGTTAGGGGGCTGAGATGGGTGGTTAGGGGGCTGAGATGGGTTGTTAGGGGGCTGAGTTGGGTTGTTAAGGGGCTGAGATGGGTGGTTAGGGGGCTGGGCTGGGTTGTTATGGGGCTGGGCTGGGTTGTTATGGGGCTGGGCTGGTTCGTTAGGGGGCGGGGCTGGGTGGTTAAGGGGCTGAGATGGGTGGTTAAGGGGCTGAGATGGGTGGTTAAGGGGCTGGGCTGGGTTGTTAGGGGGATGGGTTGGGTCGTTAGGGGCCGGGGCTGGGTGGTTAAGGGGCTGAGATGGGTTGTTAAGGGGCTGAGATGGGTTGTTAGGGGGCTGGGTGGTTAAGGGGCTGAGATTGGTGGTTAGGGGGCTGAGATGGGTGGTTAGGGGGCTGAGATGGGTGGTTAGGGGGCTGAGATGGGTGGTTAGGGGGCTGGGTTGTTAGGGGGCTTGGCTGGGTTGTTAGGGGGCTGAGATGGGTTGTTAGGGGGCTGAGATGGGTTGTTAGGGGCTGGGCTGGGTGGTTGGGGGGCTGGGCTGGGTGGTTAGGGGGCTGGGTGGTTAGGGGGCTGAGATGGGTTGTCAGGGGGCTGGGCTGGGTGGTTAGGGGGCTGGGCTGGGTGGTTAGGGGGCTGGGCTGGGTGGTTAAGTGGCTGGGCTGGGTGGTTAGGGGGCTGGGCTGGGTGGTTAGGGGGCTGGGCTGGGTGGTTAGGGGGCTGGGCTGGGTGGTTAGGGGGCTGAGATGGGTTGTTAGGGGGCTGGGCTGGGCTGGGTGGTTAGGAGCCTGGGCTGGGTGGTTAGGGGGCTGAGATGGGTCGTTAAGGGGCTAGGTGGTTAGGGGGCTGAGATGGGTTGTTAGGGGGCTGAGATGGGTTGTTAGGGGCCTGAGATGGGTTGTTAGGGGGCTGAAATGGGTTGTTAGGGGGCTGGGCTGGGTGGTTAGGGGGCTGGGTTGGGTGGTTAGGGGGCTGAGATGGGTGGTTAGGGGGCTGAGATGGGTTGTTAGGGGCCTGAGAGTGGTTGTTAGGGGGCTGAGAAGGGTTGTTAGGGGGCTGAGTTGTGTTGTTAAGGGGCTGAGATGGGTGGTTAGGGGGCTGAGATGGGTGGTTAAGGGGCTGGGCTGGGTTGTTATGGGGCTGGGCTGGGTCGTTAGGGGGCGGGGCTGGGTGGTTAAGGGGCTGAGATGGGTGGTTAAGGGGCTGGGATTGTTAAGGGGCTGGGCTGGGTGGTTAGGGGGCTGAGATGGGTGGTTAAGGGGCTGGGCTGGGTTGCTTGGGGGCTGGTTTGGGTCGTTAGGGGCCGGGGCTGGGTGGTTAAGGGGTTGAGATGGGTGGTTAAGGGGCTGGGTGGTTAGAGGGCGGGGCTGGGTGGTTAAGGGGCTGAGATGGGTGGTTAAGGGGCTGAGATGGGTTGTTAGGGGGCTGACATGGGTTGTTAGGGGACTGAGATGGGTTGTTAAGGGGCTGAGATGGGTTGTTAAGGGGCTGAGATGGGTTGTTAGGGGGCTGGGTGGTTAAGGGGCTGAGATGGGTTGTTAGGGGGCTGGGTGGTTAGAGGGCGGGGCTGGGTGGTTAAGGTGCTGAGATGGGTTGTTAAGGGGCTGAGATGGGTTGTTAGGGGGCTAGGTGGATAAGGGGCTGAGATGGGTGGTTAAGGGGCTGAGATGGGTGGTTAAGGGGCTGAGATGGGTGGTTAGGGGGCTGAGATGGCTGGTTAGGGGGCTGAGATGGGTGGTTAGGGGGCTGAGATGGGTGGTTAGGGGGCTGGGTTGTTAGGGGGCTGGGCTGGGTTGTTAGGGGGCTGAGATGGGTTGTTAGGGGGCTGAGATGGGTTGTTAGGGGCTGGGCTGGGTGGTTGGGGGGCTGGGCTGGGTGGTTAGGGGGCTAGGCTGGGTTGTTAGGGGGATGGGCTGGGTGGTTAGGGGGCTGGGCTGGGTGGTTAGGGGGCTGGGCTGGGTTGTTAGGGGGTTGGGCTGGGTGGTTAGGGGGCTGGGCTGGGTGGTTAGGGGGCTGGGCTGGGTTGTTAGGGGGCTGGGCTGGGTGGTTAGGGGGCTGGGTGGTTAGGGGGCTGGGCTGGGTGGTTAGGGAGCTGGGCTGGGTTGTTAGGGGGCTGAGATGGGTGGTTAGGGGGCTGAGATGGGTTGTTAGGGGGCTGAGTTGGGTTGTTAAGGGGCTGAGATGGGTGGTTAGGGGGCTGGGCTGGGTTGTTATGGGGCTGGGCTGGGTTGTTATGGGGCTGGGCTGGGTCGTTAGGGGGCGGGGCTGGGTGGTTAAGGGGCTGAGATGGGTGGTTAAGGGGCTGAGATGGGTGGTTAAGGGGCTGGGCTGGGTTGTTAGGGGGATGGGTTGGGTCGTTAGGGGCCGGGGCTGGGTGGTTAAGGGGCTGAGATGGGTTGTTAAGGGGCTGGGTGGTTAGGGGGCTGGGCTGGGTGGTTAAGGAGCTGAGATGGGTGGTTAAGGGGCTGAGATGGGTTGTTAGGGGGCTGGGTGGTTAGGGGGCTGGGATGGGTTGTTAGGAGGCTGGGCTAAGTGGTTAGGGGGCTGAGATTGGTGGTTAAGGGGCTGGGCTGGGTTGTTAGGGGGCTGGGTTGGGTCGTTAGGGGCCGGGGCTGGGTGGTTAAGGTGCTGGGCTGGGTGGTTAGGGGGCTGAGATGGGTGGTTAAGGGGCTGGACTGGGTTGTTAGGGGGCTGGGTCGGGTCGTTAGGGGCCGGGGCTGGGTGGTTAAGGGGCTGAGATGGGTGGTTAAGGGGCTGGGTGGTTAGAGGGCGGGGCTGGGTGGTTAAGGGGCTGAGATGGGTGGTTAAGGGGCTGAGATGGGTTGTTAGGGGGCTGGGTGGTTAGGGGTTGGGATGGGTGGTTAGGAGGCTGGGCTGAGTGGTTAGGGGGCTGGACTGGGTGGTTAGGGGGCTGGGCTGGGTGGTTAGGGGGCTGGGATGGGTTGTTAGGAGGCTGGGTGGTTACGGGGCTGGGTTGTTATGGGGCTGGGCTGGGTGGTTAAGGGGCTGGGCTGGGTGGTTAGGGGGCTGAGATGCGTGGTTAGGGGGCTGGGCTGGGTGGTTAGGGGGCTGGGCTGGGTGGTTAGGGAGCTGGGCTGGGTGGGTGGTTAAGGGGCTGGGTTGTTATGGGGCTGGGCTGGGTGGTTAAGGGGCTGGGCTGGGTGGTTAGGGGGCTGAGATGGGTGGTTAGGGGGCTGGGATGGGTGGTTAGGGGGCTGGGCTGAGTGGTTAGGGGGCTGGGCTGGGTGGTTAGGGGGCTGGGTGGTTAGGGGGCTGAGATGGGTTGTTAGGGGGCTGGGCTGGGTGGTTAGGGGGCTGGGCTGGGTGGTTAAGGGTCTGGGCTGGGTGGTTAGGGGCCTGGGCTGGGTGGTTAGGGGGCTGAGATGGGTCGTTAGGGGGCTGAGATGGGTTGTTAGGGGGCTGAGATGGGTTGTTAGGGGGCTGAGATGGGTTGTTAGGGGGCTGGGCTGGGTGGTTAGGTGGCTGAGATGGGTTGTTAGGGGGCTGAGATGGGTTGTTAGGGGGCTGAGATGGGTTGTTAGGGGGCTGGGTTGTTAGGGGGCTGAGATGGGTTGTTAAGGGGCTGAGATGGGTGGTTAGGGGGCTGAGATGGGTTGTTAGGGGGCTGAGTTGGGTTGTTAAGGGGCTGAGATGGGTGGTTAGGGGGCTAGGCTGGGTTGTTATGGGGCTGGGCTGGGTTGTTATGGGGCTGGGCTGGGTCGTTAGGGGGCGGGGCTGGGTGGTTAAGGGGCTGAGATGGGTGGTTAAGGGGCTGAGATGGGTGGTTAAGGGGCTGGGCTAGGTTGTTAGGGGGATGGGTTGGGTCGTTAGGGGCCGGGGCTGGGTGGTTAAGGGGCTGAGATGGGTTGTTAAGGGGCTGGGTGGTTAGGGGGCTGGGCTGGGTGGTTAAGGGGCTGAGATGGGTGGTTAAGGGGCTGAGATGGGTTGTTAGGGGGCTGGGTGGTTAGGGGGCTGGGCTGGGTGGTTAGGGGGCTGGGCTGGGTTGTTAAGGGGGCTGGGCTGGGTGGTTAGGGGGCTGGGCTTGGTGGTTAGGGGGCTGGGCTGGGTTGTTAGGGGGCTGGGCTGGGTTGTTAGGGGGCTGGGATGGGTGGTTAGGGGGCTGAGATGGGTGGTTAAGTGGCTGGACTGGGTTGTTAGGGGGCTGGGTTGGGTCGTTAGGGGCCGGGGCTGGGTGGTTAAGGGGCTGAGATGGGTGGTTAAGGGGCTGGGTGGTTAGAGGGCGGGGCTGGGTGGTTAAGGGGCTGAGATGGGTGGTTAAGGGGCTGAGATGGGTTGTTAGGGGGCTGGGTGGTTAGGGGGCTGGGATGGGTGGTTAGGAGGCTGGGCTGAGTGGTTAGGGGGCTGGGCTGGGTGGTTAGGGGGCTGGGTGGTTAGGGGGCTGAGATGGGTTGTTAGGGGGCTGGGCTGGGTGGTTAGGGGGCTGGGCTGGGTGGTTAAGGGGCTGGGCTGGGTGGTTAGGGGGCTGGGCTGGGTGGTTAGGGGGCTGGGCTGGGTGGTTAGGGGGCTGAGATGGGTTGTTAGGGGGCTGGGCTGGGTGGTTAAGGGGCTGGGCTGGGTGGTTAGGGGCCTGGGCTGGGTGGTTAGGGGGCTGAGATGGGTCGTTAGGGGGCTGGGTGGTTAAGGGGCTGAGATGGGTTGTTAGGGGGCTGAGATGGGTTGTTAGGGGGCTGAGATGGGTTGTTAAGGGGCTGAGATGGGTGGTTAAGGGGCTGAGATGGGTTGTTAGGGGCCTGAGAGTGGTTGTTAGGGGGCTGAGATTGGTTGTTAAGGGGCTGAGATGGGTGGTTAAGGGGCTGAGATGGGTTGTTAGGGGCCTGAGAGTGGTTGTTAGGGGGCTGAGATGGGTTGTTAGGGGCCTGAGAGTTGTTGTTAGGGGGCTGAGATGGGTTGTTAGGGGGCTGAGTTGGGTTGTTAAGGGGCTGAGATGGGTGGTTAGGGGGCTGAGATGGGTGGTTAAGGGGCTAGGCTGGGTTGTTATGGGGCTGGGCTGGGTCGTTAGGGGGCGGGGCTGGGTGGTTAAGGGGCTGAGATGGGTGGTTAAGGGGCTGGGATTGTTAAGCGGCTGGGCTGGGTGGTTAGGGGGCTGAGATGGGTGGTTAAGGGGCTGGGCTGGGTTGTTAGGGGGCTGGTTTGGGTCGTTAGGGGCCGGGGCTGGGTGGTTAAGGGGCTGAGATGGGTGGTTAAGGGGCTGGGTGGTTAGAGGGCGGGGCTGGGTGGTTAAGGGGCTGAGATGGGTAGTTAAAGGGCTGAGATGGGTTGTTAGGGAGCTGAGAATGGGTTGTTAGGAGTCTGGATTGGGTCGTTAGGGGCCGGGGCTGGGTGGTTAAGGGGCTGAGATGGGTGGTTAAGGGGCTGGGTGGTTAGAGGGCGGGGCTGGGTGGTTAAGGGGCTGAGATGGGTGGTTAGGGGGCTGAGATGGGTTGTTTGGGGGCTGGGTGGTTAGAGGGAGGGGCTGGGTGGTTAAGGGGCTGAGATGGGTGGTTAAGGGGCTGAGATGGGTTGTTAGGGGGCTGACATGGGTTGTTAGGGGACTGAGATGGGTGGTTAGGGGGCTGAGATGGGTGGTTAGGGGGCTGAGATGGGTGGTTAGGGGGCTGAGATGGGTGGTTAGGGGGCTGAGATGGGTGGTTAGGGGGCTGAGATGGGTGGTTAGGGGGCTGAGATGGGTGGTTAGGGGGCTGGGTTGTTAGGGGGCTGGGCTGGGTTGTTAGGGGGCTGAGATGGGTTGTTATGGGGCTGAGATGGGTTGTTAGGGGGCTGAGATGGGTGGTTAGGGGGCTGAGATGGGTGGTTAGGGGGCTGGGTTGTTAGGGGGCTGGGCTGGGTTGTTAGGGGGCTGAGATGGGTTGTTAGGGGGCTGAGATGGGTTGTTAGGGGCTGGGCTGGGTGGTTGGGGGGCTGGGCTGGGTTGTTAGGGGGCTAGGCTGGGTTGTTAGGGGGATGGGCTGGGTGGGCAGGGGGCTGGGCTGGGTGGTTAGGGGGCTGGGCTGGGTGGTTAGGGGGCTGGGCTGGGTTGTTAAGGGGGCTGGGCTGGGTGGTTATGGGGCTGGGCTGGGTGGTTAGGGGGCTGGGCTGGGTTGTTAGGGGGCTGGGCTGGGTTGTTAGGGAGCTGGGATGGGTGGTTAGGGGGCTGGGCTGGGTGGTTAGGGGGCTGGGCTGGGTGGTTAAGGGGCTGAGATGGGTGGTTAAGGGGCTGAGATGGGTGGTTAAGGGGCTGGGTGGTTAAGGGGCTGGGCTGGGTGGTTAGGGGGCTGGGCTGGGTTGTTAGGGGGTTGGGTGGTTAAGGGGCTGAGATGGGTGGTTAAGGGGCTGGGTGGTTAGGGGGCTGAGATGGGTGGTTAAGGGGCTGGGTGGTTAAGGGGCTGGGCTGGGTGGTTAGGGGGCTGGGCTGGGTGGTTAGGGGGCTGGGCTGGGTGGGTGGTTAGGGGGCTGGGTTGTTATGGGGCTGGGCTGGGTGGTTAAGGGGCTGGGCTGGGTGGTTAGGGGGCTGAGATGGGTGGTTAGGGGGCTGGGATGGGTGGTTAGGGGGCTGGGCTGAGTGGTTAGGGGGCTGGGCTGGGTGGTTAGGGGGCTGGGTGGTTAGGAGGCTGAGATGGGTTGTTAGGGGGCTGGGCTGGGTGGTTAGGGGGCTGGGCTGGGTGGTTAAGTGGCTGGGCTGGGTGGTTAGGGGGCTGGGCTGGGTGGTTAGGGGGCTGGGCTGGGTGGTTAGGGGGCTGGGCTGGGTGGTTAGGGGGCTGAGATGGGTTGTTAGGGGGCTGGGCTGGGCTGGGTGGTTAGGAGCCTGGGCTGGGTGGTTAGGGGGCTGAGATGGGTCGTTAAGGGGCTAGGTGGTTAGGGGGCTGAGATGGGTTGTTAGGGGGCTGAGATGGGTTGTTAGGGGGCTGAGATGGGTTGTAAGGGGGCTGAAATGGGTTGTTAGGGGGCTGGGCTGGGTGGTTAGGGGGCTGTGTTGGGTGGTTAGGGGGCTGAGATGGGTGGTTAGGGGGCTGAGATGGGTTGTTAGGGGCCTGAGAGTGGTTGTTAGGGGGCTGAGATGGGTTGTTAGGGGGCTGAGTTGTGTTGTTAAGGGGCTGAGATGGGTGGTTAGGGGGCTGAGATGGGTGGTTAAGGGGCTGGGCTGGGTTGTTATGGGGCTGGGCTGGGTCGTTAGGGGGCGGGGCTGGGTGGTTAAGGGGCTGAGATGGGTGGTTAAGGGGCTGGGATTGTTAAGGGGCTGGGCTGGGTGGTTAGGGGGCTGAGATGGGTGGTTAAGGGGCTGGGCTGGGTTGCTTGGGGGCTGGTTTGGGTCGTTAGGGGCCGGGGCTGGGTGGTTAAGGGGCTGAGATGGGTGGTTAAGGGGCTGGGTGGTTAGAGGGCGGGGCTGGGTGGTTAAGGGGCTGAGATGGGTGGTTAAGGGACTGAGATGGGTTGTTAGGGGGCTGACATGGGTTGTTAGGGGACTGAGATGGGTTGTTAAGGGGCTGAGATGGGTTGTTAAGGGGCTGAGATGGGTTGTTAGGGGGCTGGGTGGTTAAGGGGCTGAGATGGGTTGTTAGGGGGCTGGGTGGTTAAGGGGCTGAGATGGGTGGTTAAGGGGCTGAGATGGGTGGTTAAGGGGCTGAGATGGGTGGTTAGGGGGCTGAGATGGGTGGTTAGGGGGCTGAGATGGGTGGTTAGGGGGCTGAGATGGGTGGTTAGGGGGCTGGGTTGTTAGGGGGCTGGGCTGGGTTGTTAGGGGGCTGAGATGGGTTGTTAGGGGGCTGAGATGGGTTGTTAGGGGCTGGGCTGGGTGGTTGGGGGGCTGGGCTGGGTGGTTAGGGGGCTGGGTGGTTAGGGGGCTGAGATGGGTTGTTAGGGGGCTGGGCTGGGTGGTTAGGGGGCTGGGCTGGGTGGTTAGGGGGCTGGGCTGGGTGGTTAAGTGGCTGGGCTGGGTGGTTAGGGGGCTGGGCTGGGTGGTTAGGGGGCTGGGCTGGGTGGTTAGGGGGCTGGGCTGGGTGGTTAGGGGGCTGAGATGGGTTGTTAGGGGGCTGGGCTGGGCTGGGTGGTTAGGAGCCTGGGCTGGGTGGTTAGGGGGCTGAGATGGGTCGTTAAGGGGCTAGGTGGTTAGGGGGCTGAGATGGGTTGTTAGGGGGCTGAGATGGGTTGTTAGGGGGCTGAGATGGGTTGTTAGGGGGCTGAAATGGGTTGTTAGGGGGCTGGGTGGTTAAGGGGCTGAGATGGGTTGTTAGGGGGCTGGGTGGTTAGAGGGCTGGGCTGGGTGGTTAAGGGGCTGAGATGGGTTGTTAAGGGGCTGGGTGGTTAAGGGGCTGGGTGGTTAGGGGGCTGGGCTGGGTTGTTAGGGGGTTGGGTGGTTAAGGGGCTGAGATGGGTGGTTAAGGGGCTGGGTGGTTAGGGGGCTGAGATGGTTGGTTAAGGGGCTGGGTGGTTAAGGGGCTGGGCTGGGTGGTTAGGGGGCTGGGCTGGGTGGTTAGGGGGCTGGGTGGTTAGGGGGCTGGGGTGGGTGGTTAGGGAGCTGGGCTGGGTTGTTAGGGGGCTGGGCTGGGTGGTTATAGGGGGCTGGGCTGGGTGGTTAGGGTGCTGGGCTGGGTTGTTAAAGGGGCTGGGCTGGGTGGTTAGGGGGTTGGGCTGGGTAGTTAGGGGGCTGGGCTGGGTGGTTGGGGGGCTGGGCTGGGTTGTTAGGGGGCTGGGCTGGGTTGTTAGGGGGCTGGGATGGGTGGTTAGGGGGCTGGGCTGGGTGGTTAGTGGGCTGGGCTGGATTGTTAGGGGGCTGGGCTGGGTGGTTAGGGGGCTGGGCTGGGTTGTTAGGGGGCTGGGCTGAGTGGTTATAGGGGGCTGGGCTGGGTGGTTAGGGGGCTGGGCTGGGTTGTTAAGGGGGCTGGGCTGGGTGGTTAGGGGGCTGGGCTTGGTGGTTAGGGGGCTGGGCTGGGTTGTTAGGGGGCTGGGCTGGGTTGTTAGGGGGCTGGGATGGGTGGTTAGGGGGCTGAGATGGTTGGTTAAGTGGCTGGACTGGGTTGTTAGGGGGCTGGGTTGGGTCGTTAGGGGCCGGGGCTGGGTGGTTAAGGGGCTGAGATGGGTGGTTAAGGGGCTGGGTGGTTAGAGGGCGGGGCTGGGTGGTTAAGGGGCTGAGATGGGTGGTTAAGGGGCTGAGATGGGTTGTTAGGGGGCTGGGTGGTTAGGGGGCTGGGATGGGTGGTTAGGAGGCTGGGCTGAGTGGTTAGGGGGCTGGGCTGGGTGGTTAGGGGGCTGGGTGGTTAGGGGGCTGAGATGGGTTGTTAGGGGGCTGGGCTGGGTGGTTAGGGGGCTGGGCTGGGTGGTTAAGGGGCTGGGCTGGGTGGTTAGGGGGCTGGGCTGGGTGGTTAGGGGGCTGGGCTGGGTGGTTAGGGGGCTGAGATGGGTTGTTAGGGGGCTGGGCTGGGTGGTTAAGGGGCTGGGCTGGGTGGTTAGGGGCCTGGGCTGGGTGGTTAGGGGGCTGAGATGGGTCGTTAGGGGGCTGGGTGGTTAAGGGGCTGAGATGGGTTGTTAGGGGGCTGAGATGGGTTGTTAGGGGGCTGAGATGGGTTGTTAAGGGGCTGAGATGGGTGGTTAAGGGGCTGAGATGGGTTGTTAGGGGCCTGAGAGTGGTTGTTAGGGGGCTGAGATTGGTTGTTAAGGGGCTGAGATGGGTGGTTAAGGGGCTGAGATGGGTTGTTAGGGGCCTGAGAGTGGTTGTTAGGGGGCTGAGATGGGTTGTTAGGGGCCTGAGAGTTGTTGTTAGGGGGCTGAGATGGGTTGTTAGGGGGCTGAGTTGGGTTGTTAAGGGGCTGAGATGGGTGGTTAGGGGGCTGAGATGGGTGGTTAAGGGGCTAGGCTGGGTTGTTATGGGGCTGGGCTGGGTCGTTAGGGGGCGGGGCTGGGTGGTTAAGGGGCTGAGATGGGTGGTTAAGGGGCTGGGATTGTTAAGCGGCTGGGCTGGGTGGTTAGGGGGCTGAGATGGGTGGTTAAGGGGCTGGGCTGGGTTGTTAGGGGGCTGGTTTGGGTCGTTAGGGGCCGGGGCTGGGTGGTTAAGGGGCTGAGATGGGTGGTTAAGGGGCTGGGTGGTTAGAGGGCGGGGCTGGGTGGTTAAGGGGCTGAGATGGGTAGTTAAAGGGCTGAGATGGGTTGTTAGGGAGCTGAGAATGGGTTGTTAGGAGTCTGGATTGGGTCGTTAGGGGCCGGGGCTGGGTGGTTAAGGGGCTGAGATGGGTGGTTAAGGGGCTGGGTGGTTAGAGGGCGGGGCTGGGTGGTTAAGGGGCTGAGATGGGTGGTTAGGGGGCTGAGATGGGTTGTTTGGGGGCTGGGTGGTTAGAGGGCGGGGCTGGGTGGTTAAGGGGCTGAGATGGGTGGTTAAGGGGCTGAGATGGGTTGTTAGGGGGCTGACATGGGTTGTTAGGGGACTGAGATGGGTGGTTAGGGGGCTGAGATGGGTGGTTAGGGGGCTGAGATGGGTGGTTAGGGGGCTGAGATGGGTGGTTAGGGGGCTGAGATGGGTGGTTAGGGGGCTGAGATGGGTGGTTAGGGGGCTGAGATGGGTGGTTAGGGGGCTGGGTTGTTAGGGGGCTGGGCTGGGTTGTTAGGGGGCTGAGATGGGTTGTTATGGGGCTGAGATGGGTTGTTAGGGGGCTGAGATGGGTGGTTAGGGGGCTGAGATGGGTGGTTAGGGGGCTGGGTTGTTAGGGGGCTGGGCTGGGTTGTTAGGGGGCTGAGATGGGTTGTTAGGGGGCTGAGATGGGTTGTTAGGGGCTGGGCTGGGTGGTTGGGGGGCTGGGCTGGGTTGTTAGGGGGCTAGGCTGGGTTGTTAGGGGGATGGGCTGGGTGGGCAGGGGGCTGGGCTGGGTGGTTAGGGGGCTGGGCTGGGTGGTTAGGGGGCTGGGCTGGGTTGTTAAGGGGGCTGGGCTGGGTGGTTATGGGGCTGGGCTGGGTGGTTAGGGGGCTGGGCTGGGTTGTTAGGGGGCTGGGCTGGGTTGTTAGGGGGCTGGGATGGGTGGTTAGGGGGCTGGGCTGGGTGGTTAGGGGGCTGGGCTGGGTGGTTAAGGGGCTGAGATGGGTGGTTAAGGGGCTGAGATGGGTGGTTAAGGGGCTGGGTGGTTAAGGGGCTGGGCTGGGTGGTTAGGGGGCTGGGCTGGGTTGTTAGGGGGTTGGGTGGTTAAGGGGCTGGGCTGGGTGGTTAGGGGGCTGAGATGGGTGGTTAGGGGGCTGGGATGGGTGGTTAGGGGGCTGGGCTGAGTGGTTAGGGGGCTGGGCTGGGTGGTTAGGGGGCTGGGTGGTTAGGGGGCTGAGATGGGTTGTTAGGGGGCTGGGCTGGGTGGTTAGGGGGCTGGGCTGGGTGGTTAGGGGGCTGGGCTGGGTGGTTAAGTGGCTGGGCTGGGTGGTTAGGGGGCTGGGCTGGGTGGTTAGGGGGCTGGGCTGGGTGGTTAGGGGGCTGGGCTGGGTGGTTAGGGGGCTGAGATGGGTTGTTAGGGGGCTGGGCTGGGCTGGGTGGTTAGGAGCCTGGGCTGGGTGGTTAGGGGGCTGAGATGGGTCGTTAAGGGGCTAGGTGGTTAGGGGGCTGAGATGGGTTGTTAGGGGGCTGAGATGGGTTGTTAGGGGGCTGAGATGGGTTGTAAGGGGGCTGAAATGGGTTGTTAGGGGGCTGGGCTGGGTGGTTAGGGGGCTGTGTTGGGTGGTTAGGGGGCTGAGCTGGGTGGTTAGGGGGCTGAGATGGGTTGTTAGGGGCCTGAGAGTGGTTGTTAGGGGGCTGAGATGGGTTGTTAGGGGGCTGAGTTGTGTTGTTAAGGGGCTGAGATGGGTGGTTAGGGGGCTGAGATGGGTGGTTAAGGGGCTGGGCTGGGTTGTTATGGGGCTGGGCTGGGTCGTTAGGGGGCGGGGCTGGGTGGTTAAGGGGCTGAGATGGGTGGTTAAGGGGCTGGGATTGTTAAGGGGCTGGGCTGGGTGGTTAGGGGGCTGAGATGGGTGGTTAAGGGGCTGGGCTGGGTTGCTTGGGGGCTGGTTTGGGTCGTTAGGGGCCGGGGCTGGGTGGTTAAGGGGCTGAGATGGGTGGTTAAGGGGCTGGGTGGTTAGAGGGCGGGGCTGGGTGGTTAAGGGGCTGAGATGGGTGGTTAAGGGACTGAGATGGGTTGTTAGGGGGCTGACATGGGTTGTTAGGGGACTGAGATGGGTTGTTAAGGGGCTGAGATGGGTTGTTAAGGGGCTGAGATGGGTTGTTAGGGGGCTGGGTGGTTAAGGGGCTGAGATGGGTTGTTAGGGGGCTGGGTGGTTAGAGGGCGGGGCTGGGTGGTTAAGGGGCTGAGATGGGTGGTTAAGGGGCTGAGATGGGTGGTTAGGGGGCTGAGATGGGTGGTTAGGGGGCTGAGATGGGTGGTTAGGGGGCTGAGATGGGTGGTTAGGGGGCTGGGTTGTTAGGGGGCTGGGCTGGGTTGTTAGGGGGCTGAGATGGGTTGTTAGGGGGCTGAGATGGGTTGTTAGGGGCTGGGCTGGGTGGTTGGGGGGCTGGGCTGGGTGGTTAGGGGGCTGGGTGGTTAGGGGGCTGAGATGGGTTGTTAGGGGGCTGGGCTGGGTGGTTAGGGGGCTGGGCTGGGTGGTTAGGGGGCTGGGCTGGGTGGTTAAGTGGCTGGGCTGGTTGGTTAGGGGGCTGGGCTGGGTGGTTAGGGGGCTGGGCTGGGTGGTTAGGGGGCTGGGCTGGGTGGTTAGGGGGCTGAGATGGGTTGTTAGGGGGCTGGGCTGGGCTGGGTGGTTAGGAGCCTGGGCTGGGTGGTTAGGGGGCTGAGATGGGTCCTTAAGGGGCTAGGTGGTTAGGGGGCTGAGATGGGTTGTTAGGGGGCTGAGATGGGTTGTTAGGGGGCTGAGATGGGTTGTTAGGGGGCTGAAATGGGTTGTTAGGGGGCTGGGTGGTTGAGGGGCTGAGATGGGTTGTTAGGGGGCTGGGTGGTTAGAGGGCTGGGCTGGGTGGTT
The DNA here is from genome assembly GCF_029448725.1 of Salvelinus fontinalis. Classification (NCBI taxonomy): domain Eukaryota; kingdom Metazoa; phylum Chordata; class Actinopteri; order Salmoniformes; family Salmonidae; genus Salvelinus; species Salvelinus fontinalis. The sequence continues at coordinate 59,617,967 of NC_074669.1, forward strand.
AAGGGGCTGAGATGGGTTGTTAAGGGGCTGGGTGGTTAAGGGGCTGGGTGGTTAGGGGGCTGGGCTGGGTTGTTAGGGGGTTGGGTGGTTAAGGGGCTGAGATGGGTGGTTAAGGGGCTGGGTGGTTAGGGGGCTGAGATGGTTGGTTAAGGGGCTGGGTGGTTAAGGGGCTGGGCTGGGTGGTTAGGGGGCTGGGCTGGGTGGTTAGGGGGCTGGGTGGTTAGGGGGCTGGGGTGGGTGGTTAGGGAGCTGGGCTGGGTTGTTAGGGGGCTGGGCTGGGTGGTTATAGGGGGCTGGGCTGGGTGGTTAGGGTGCTGGGCTGGGTTGTTAAAGGGGCTGGGCTGGGTGGTTAGGGGGCTGGGCTGGGTGGTTAGGGGGTTGGGCTGGGTAGTTAGGGGGCTGGGCTGGGTGGTTGGGGGGCTGGGCTGGGTTGTTAGGGGGCTGGGCTGGGTTGTTAGGGGGCTGGGATGGGTGGTTAGGGGGCTGGGCTGGGTGGTTAGTGGGCTGGGCTGGATTGTTAGGGGGCTGGGCTGGGTGGTTAGGGGGCTGGGCTGGGTTGTTAGGGGGCTGGGCTGAGTGGTTATAGGGGGCTGGGCTGGGTGGTTAGGGGGCTGGGCTGGGTTGTTAAGGGGGCTGGGCTGGGTGGTTAGGGGGCTGGGCTTGGTGGTTAGGGGGCTGGGCTGGGTTGTTAGGGGGCTGGGCTGGGTTGTTAGGGGGCTGGGATGGGTGGTTAGGGGGCTGGGCTCGGTGGTTAGGGGGCTGGGCTGGGTTGTTAGGGGGCTGGGCTGGGTGGTTAGGGGGCTGAGATAGGTGGTTAAGGGACTGGGTGTTTAGGGGGCTGGGCTGGGTTGTTAGGGGGCTGGGATGGGTGGTTAGGGGGCTGGGCTCGGTGGTTAGGGGGCTGGGCTGGGTTGTTAGGTGGCTGGGATGGGTTTGTTAGGGGGCTGGGCTGGGTGGTTAAGGGGCTGAGATGGGTTGTTAGGGGGCTGAGATGGGTGGATAGGGGGCTGGGCTGGGTTGTTAGGGGGCTGGGCTGGGTTGTTAGGGGGCTGAGATGGGTTGTTAGGGGGCTGAGATGGGTTGTTAGGGGCTGGGCTGGGTTGTTTGGGGGCTAGGCTGGGTGGTTAGGGGGCTGGGTTGTTAGGGGGCTAGGCTGGGTTGTTAGGGGGCTGGGCTGGCTGGTTAGGGGGCTGGGCTGGGTTGTTAGGGGTTGGGCTGGGTGGTTAGGGGGCTGGGCTGGGTGGTTAGGGGCCTGGGCTGGGTTGTTAGGGGGCTGGGGTGGGTGGTTAGGGGGCTCGGTGGTTAGGGGGCTGGGCTGGGTGGTTAGGGAGCTGGCCTGGGTTGTTAGGGGGCTGGGCTGGGTGGTTAGGGGTCTGGGCTGGGTTGTTAGGGGGCTGGGCTGGGTGGTTAAGGGGCTGAGATGGGTTGTTAGGGGGCTGAGATGGGTTGTTATGGGGCTGGGCTGGGTGGTTAGGGGGCTGGGCTGGGTGGTTAGGGGGCTGGGCTGGGTTGTTAGGGGGCTGGGCTGGGTTGTTAGGGGGCTGAGATGGGTTGTTAGGGGGCTGAGATGGGTTGTTATGGGGCTGGGCTGGGTGGTTATAGGGGGCTGGGCTGGGTGGTTAGGGGGCTGGGCTGGGTGGTTAGGGGGCTGGGCTGGGTTGTTAAGGGGGCTGGGCTGGGTGGTTAGGGGGCTGGGCTTGGTGGTTAGGGGGCTGGGCTGGGTTGTTAGGGGGCTGGGCTGGGTTGTTAGGGGGCTGGGATGGGTGGTTAGGGGGCTGGGCTCGGTGGTTAGGGGGCTGGGCTGGGTTGTTAGGGGGCTGGGCTGGGTGGTTAGGGGGCTGAGATAGGTGGTTAAGGGACTGGGTGTTTAGGGGGCTGGGCTGGGTTGTTAGGGGGCTGGGATGGGTGGTTAGGGGGCTGGGCTCGGTGGTTAGGGGGCTGGGCTGGGTTGTTAGGTGGCTGGGATGGGTTTGTTAGGGGGCTGGGCTGGGTGGTTAAGGGGCTGAGATGGGTTGTTAGGGGGCTGAGATGGGTGGATAGGGGGCTTGGCTGGGTTGTTAGGGGGCTGGGCTGGGTTGTTAGGGGGCTGAGATGGGTTGTTAGGGGGCTGAGATGGGTTGTTAGGGGCTGGGCTGGGTTGTTTGGGGGCTAGGCTGGGTGGTTAGGGGGCTGGGCTGGGTTGGGTTGTTAGGGGGCTAGGCTGGGTTGTTAGGGGGCTGGGCTGGGTGGTTAGGGGGCTGGGCTGGGTTGTTAGGGGTTGGGCTGGGTGGTTAGGGGGCTGGGCTGGGTGGTTAGGGGCCAGGGCTGGGTTGTTAGGGGGCTGGGCTGGGTGGTTAGGGGGCTCGGTGGTTAGGGGGCTGGGCTGGGTGGTTAGGGAGCTGCCTGGGTTGTTAGGGGGCTGGGCTGGGTGGTTAGGGGGCTGGGCTGGGTTGTTAGGGGGCTGGGCTGGGTGGTTAAGGGGCTGAGATGGGTTGTTATGGGGCTGGGCTGGGTGGTTAGGGGGCTGGGCTGGGTGGTTAGGGGGCTGGGCTGGGTTGTTAGGGGGCTGGGCTGGGTTGTTAGGGGGCTGAGATGGGTTGTTAGGGGGCTGAGATGGGTTGTTATGGGGCTGGGCTGGGTGGTTATAGGGGGCTGGGCTGGGTGGTTAGGGGGCTGGGCTGGGTGGTTAGGGGGCTGGGCTGGGTTGTTAGGGGGCTGGGCTGGGTTGTTAAGGGGGCTGGGCTGGGTGGTTAGGGGGCTGGGCTGGGTGGTTAGGGGGCTGGGCTGGGTTGTTAGGGGGCTGGGCTGGGTGGTTAAGGGGCTGAGATCGGTTGTTAGGGGGCTGGGCTGGGTTGTTAGGGGGCTGAGATGGGTTGTTAGGGGGCTGGGCTGGGTTGTTAAGGGGGCTGAGATGGGTTGTTAGGGGGCTGAGATGGGTTGTTAGGGGGCTGAGATGGGTTGTTAGGGGGCTGAGATGGGTTGTTAGGGGGCTGAGATGGGTTGTTAGGGGGCTGAGATGGGTTGTTAGGGGGCTGAGATGGGTTGTTAGGGGGCTGGGCTGGGTTGTTAAGGGACCCTTTGTTCCACTTGTTGACTTTACTGTTGGTAGATAGATGGGTGAGTCTCTCATAGTCTGTCTGTGTGTGTGTGTGGTCTTTCATCTTAAATAAATGCATAGCTTTCATATTTGCAGACATAGATGTAGGAAAGAGAGAGAAAGAGGGAGGGAGGGAGGGAGGGAGCAGTGAGAGAGAGAGAGCTGGCAACCATTGATGTCAGGTACACGCTGGAATATTTTCACAAGGTGGTGAAAGAGGAGTGTCATAGCAAAACCCAGGAGAAGAGAGAGACGGGGGGGGTGAGAGAACGAGAGAGCAGACAAGGACACAAACACCTACCTGGAGGTGACAGCATTCCCTCCCCAATATGCCCGAGTAGGCACAACTACGACAACATAACCAACAAAAACGGGTCACAACTCCTGGGGCTATGTCGCACACTGGGTCTGTACACAGTCAATGGTAGGCTTCAAGGGGACTCTAATGGTAGGCTTCAAGGGGATTCTAATGGTAGTCTTCAAGGGGATTCTAATGGTAGGCTTCAAGGGGACTCTAATGGTAGGCTTCAAGGGGGCTGGGCTGGACTCTAATGGTAGGCTTCAAGGGGACTCTAATGGTAGGCTTCAAGGGGATTCTAATGGTAGGCTTCAAGGGGACTCTAATGATAGGCTTCAAGGGGACTCTAATGATAGGCTTCAAGGGGACTCTAATGGTAGGCTTCAAGGGGATTCTAATGATAGGCTTCAAGGGGACTCTAATGATAGGCTTCAAGGGGACTCTAATGGTAGGCTTCAAGGGGATTCTAATGGTAGGCTTCAAGGGGACTCTAATGATAGGCTTCAAGGGGACTCTAATGGTAGGCTTCAAGGGGATTCTAATGGTAGGCTTCAAGGGGACTCTAATGATAGGCTTCAAGGGGACTCTAATGGTAGGTTTCAAGGGGATTCTAATGGTAGGCTTCAAGGGGACTCTAATGGTAGGCTTCAAGAGTACTCTAATGGTAGGCTTCAAGGGGATTCTAATGGTAGGCTTCAAGGGGACTTTAATGGTAGGCTTCAAGGGGATTCTAATGGTAGGCTTCAAGGGGACTCTAATGGTAGGCTTCAAGGGGACTCTAATGGTAGGCTTCAAGGGGATTCTAATGGTAGGCTTCAAGTGGACTCTAATGGTAGGCTTCAAGGGGATTCTAATGGTAGGCTTCAAGGGGACTCTAATGATAGGCTTCAAGGGGACTCTAATGGTAGGCTTCAAGGGGATTCTAATGGTAGCCTTCAAGGGGATTCTAATGGTAGGCTTCAAGGGGATTCTAATGGTAGGCTTCAAGGGGACTCTAATGATAGGCTTCAAGGGGACTCTAATGGTAGGCTTCAAGGGGATTATAATGGTAGGCTTCAAGTGGACTCTAATGGTAGGCTTCAAGGGAATTCTAATGGCAGGCTTCAAGGGGATTCTAATGGTAGGCTTCAAGGGGATTCTAATGGTAGACTTCAAGGGGATTCTAATGGTAGGCTTTAAGGGGATTCTAATGGTAGGCTTCAAGGGGACTCTAATGGTAGGCTTCAAGGGGATTCTAATGGTAGGCTTCAAGGGGACTCTAATGATAGGCTTCAAGGGGACTCTAATGGTAGGCTTCAAGGGGATTCTAATGGTAGACTTCAAGGGGACTCTAATGGTAGGCTTCAATGGGATTCTAATGGTAGGCTTCAAGGGGACTCTAATGGTAGGCTTCAAGGGGACTCTAATGGTAGACTTCAAGGGGATTCTAATGGTAGGCTGTAAGGGGACTCTAATGGTAGGCTTCAAGGGGACTCTAATGGTAGGCTTCAAGTGGACTCTAATGGTAGGCTTCAAGGGGATTCTAATGGTAGGCTTCAAGGTGATTTTTTAACCTTCATTTAACTACAGTAGTACTGTATATTACCTTATCACTGACCTCAACCCAGAGTCTCTTAGAGCGTTCACAGTCAGCTCACTACCACCGCTATTAGATCACAGCAAAATCACAGTCCACCTGAACAGAGCAATACTCAATCATGAGGCATCGAAGCCCAACAAACTGTACGCTCTTTTGAAATGCTACAGATGGAAGGAAAGTAGTATAGCAACCTACCAAACAACAATCAGACAACAACACATGTAATACCGTTTAGATCACTTCCTGGAGAAAACGTTTCACTGAGATAGCCAAGGAGTAAACTTGGCAATAGAAAGCCTACAGTATATTTGACCTTTCAACTTCCCCATCAAATCTAAACATGTCAAGCAGACGTCAGAAACCAGCTCAATGTAATTTTATAAATCGATAGAATCTAACCACTTCTGGGAAAATTGGAAAACACTAAACAAACAACAACACAAAGAGTTATGAGAGAGAGAGAGAGAGAGAGAGAGAGAGAAAGAGAAAGAGAAAGAGAAAGAGAAAGAGAAAGAGAGAGATAGAGAGAGAGACAGAGACAGAGACAGAGACAGAGACAGAGACAGAGAGAGAGAGAGAGAGAGAGAGAGAGAGAGAGAGAGAGAGAGAGAGAGAGAAAGAGAAAGAGAAAGAGAAAGAGAGAGAGAGAGAGAGAGAGAGAGAGAGAAAGAGAAAGAGAAAGAGAGAGAGAGAGAGAGAGAGAGAGAGAGAGAGAGAGAGAGAGAGAGAGAGAGAGACAGAGTGTAATGTTTACTGTTTTTATTGTTTATTATCTACTTCACTTGCTTGGGAAATGTAAACATGTTTCTCATGCCAATAAAACCCCTTAAATTGAGAGAGAGAACAACAAAACATTTCCAGCAGTCTAATTTAACAACATGTGGGTTTTGTGTGACAATTTGGGCGCATCACAATATATTCCACTGGGTCGTCATTGACCGAGCACCTACAAGGAAATTGATGCAGCCACCAATCAGAGCGGTTGCTGGCAGCTTCCTGCACTTTGTGACATATGACACTCCCCCTCCACCTCCCCTGGAGTTTATAACGGCAGGAGGGAGAACACAATCATTCTAGAGTGTTGGTTCCTGCCTCACAGCTCCAGACCTCTCTTCACTTTAACACCGAGACAGACCTACACCTGTTGCTGTTCTGTTCTTCTCCTCCTCTGTGACTGAGATCTGTCTGTCACCACTCTGTTGGTTTTTTAATCCTCCTTCATCCATCCATCCGTCTATCCATTCATCCATCCGGGCTGTTTAACCCCCGACAAGGACTCTGAACCAGTGACAGAAAGAGAGATAGAGAGAGAAAGAAAGAGAGACTGACTGTGAGAGACTACCCCAGGTTTATGTGAATACCCTGAACAGACTGAACTGACAGACAGACTGACAGACCGGCAACAGTATTGGGGACAACACGTTATCTGTTATTGATTGAGGTATGTATACGTTTATGATATGTATTATACTTCCCCTAGATGCTGCTGCTGTAGACTACAGTGTGTTTTATCTTATTGCTGAAATGTCAATGAGGTTCATCTGACTGACAGTGAGATGCTGTACGGACAGAGATAACATGTGTGTTTGTGTTTGTGTGTTTGTTTGTTTGTTTTCCGAGTTTGTGTTGTGTGTTTGTGTTGTGTGTTTGTGTTGTGTGTTTGTGTTGTGTGTGTGTGTTGTGTGTGTGTGTTGTGTGTTTGTGTTGTGTGTTTGTGTTGTGTGTGTGTGTGTGTGTTGTGTGTTTGTGTGTTGTGTGTGTGTGTGTGTTGTGTGTTTGTGTTGTGTGTGTGTGTTGTGTGTTTGTGTTGTTAGTGTGTGTTGTGTGTTTGTGTTGTGTGTGTGTGTGTGTTGTGTTTGTGTGTTGTGTGTTTGTGTTGTGTGTGTGTTGTGTGTTTGTGTTGTGTGTGTGTGTTGTGTGTTTGTGTTGTGTGTGTGTTGTGTGTGTGTTGTGTGTTTGTGTTGTGTGTTTGTGTGTGTGTTTGTGCTGTGTGTGTGTGTTGTGTGTTTGTGTTGTGTGTGTGTGTTGTGTTTGTGTGTTGTGTGTTTGTGTTGTGTGTTTGTGTTGTGTGTGTGTTTTCTGAGTTTGTGTTTGTTGTGTAGGTTGATTTAATTTGTGTTGTCACAGATGTGTGTGGCTTGTGTGCATGTGTAATCTACCTGTGTGCTTGTCTAATCTACCTGTGTGCATGTGTAATCTACCTGTGTGCACGTGTAATCTACCTGTGTGCATGTGTAATCTACCTGTGTGCATGTGTAATCTACCTGTGTGCATGTGTAATCTACCTGTGTGCATGTGTAACCTACCTGTGTGCTTGTCTAATCTACCCGTGTGCTTGTCTAATCTACCTGTGTGCTTGTCTAATCTACCTGTGTGCTTGTCTAATCTACCTGTGTGCTTGTCTAATCTACCTGTGTGCTTGTCTAATCTACCTGTGTGCTTGTGTAATCTACCTGTGTGTTTGTGATTCCATTTGCGTTGTTAAAAAGGTGTGTGTGTATGTAAGTGTGTGTGTACTCCTTCCATGTGTTGTTAGAGCTGCGTGTCTTGGCAGTAGGTTGCCAGGGGTTATGTAACAGCCAATACATACCTCCCCAGAATAGCTTAAAGAGAATTGCATGCCTCGGTTTACCCAGCACAGCCCAATTTAAACCCACGGGTACCAATTACAACTGAACTAGGTTCACTTGGTTCGTAATACAATGTCTCTGTTGTATGTAAATGCTGGGGAAATAACTGTACTTTTCCATCGAGATAAAAGTCAAAGACGACAGTGTCTGGTTTTGAGCATCTTTGTTTTTCCCTGTTATCAATCTAATGTAGATACCAAGAAATACGTTTTCATTTGAAACAGGTGGATACTTATCTTTTGATCATCTCAATTTGTATCTCTCTCTCTCTCTTTCTACTTTCTCAAAGGGTTTGTTGGGAAACATGTGTTTACATTGCCAAAGCAAAGCAAACAGACACTAAACACAAGGGAAATAAACAAGGGGAACTTTAGTAAACATTACACTGATAACAGTTGTTATATTATGTCTACGTACAGTGTTGTAACAATGTCAAATAGTTGACGTGTGAAGATAAATAAACAGATAATTATAGTTTATATTTACAATGTTGTTTGTGCTCCTCTGGCTGGCCTTTTCTCAAGGTAACAGGCCACACATCTTCCCAGTGTGATGACACACTGCAGTATTTTACCTAACTGATATGGGAGTTTGATGTTTGATTCGTTTTCAAATTCTTTGTGGATCTGTGTAATCTGAGGGAAATATGTGTCTCTAATATGGTCATACATTGGGCAGAAGGTTAGGAAGTGCAGCTCAGTTTCCACCTCATTTTGTGGGCAGTGAGCACATAGCCTGTCTTCTCTTGAGAGCCAGGTCTGCCTACGGTGGCCTTTCTCAATAGCAAGGCTATGCTCACTGAGTCTGTACATATTCAAGGATTTTCTTAATTTGGGGTCTGTCACAGTGGTCAGCTATTCTGTCACTGTGCACTCTCAGAGTAAATAAACATAAATATAGGTTGTATTTACAATGTTGTTTGTTCTTCACTGGAAGCCCTTTTCTTGTGGCAACAGGTCACACATCTTGCTGCTGTGATGGAACACTGTGGTATTTCCCCCAAAAGATATGGGAGTTTATCCAAATTGGGTATGTTTTCAAATTCTTTGTGTATCTGTGTAATCTGAGGGAAATACAGTTGAAGTCGGAAGTTTACATACACCTTAGCCAAATACATTCAGACTCAGTTTTTCACAATTCCTGACATTTAATCCTAGTAAAAATTCTCTGTCTTAGGTCAGTTAGGATCACCACTTTATTTTAAGGATGTGAAATGTCAGAATAATAGTAGATAGAATGATTTATTTCAGCTTTTATTTCTATCTTCACATTCCCAGTGGGTCAGAAGTTTACATACACTCAATTAGTATTTGGTAGCATTGCCTTTAAATTGTTTAACTTGGGTCAAATGTTTCAGGTAGCCTTCCACAAGCTTCCCACAATAAGTGTAACTGAGTCAGGTTTGAAGGCCTCCTTGCTCGCACATGCATTTTCAGTTCTACCCACACATTTTCTACAGGATTGAGGTCAGGGCTTTGTGATGGCCACTCCAATACCTTGACTTTGTTGTCCTTAAGCCATTTTGCCACAACTTTGGAAGCATGCTTGGGGTCATTGTCCATTTGGAAGACCCATTTGCGACCAAGCTTTAACTTCCTGACTGATGTCTTGAAGTTTTGCTTCAATATATCCACAACATTTTCCTTCCTCATAATTTTCCTTCCTTTTGTGAAGTGCACCAGTCCCTCCTGCAGCAAAGCACCCACCACAACATGATGCTGCCACCCCCTGTCACGCCCTGACCTTAGAGAGCCTTTTTATGTCTCTATTTGGTTTGGTCAGGGTGTGATTTGGGGTGGGCATTCTATGTTTTTGTTTTCTATGATTTTGTATTTCTATGTTTTGGCCGGGTATGGTTCTCAATCAGGGACAGCTGTCTATCGTTGTCTCTGATTGGGAACCATACTTAGGTAGCCCCTTTCCCTCCTTTCTTTGTGGGAAGATAACTTTGTTTGTGGCACATAGCCCTTAAGCTTCACGGTTGTTTTGTATTGTTTTTGTCGGCTTCATTTCCTAAATAAAAGGAATATGTACGCTTACCACGCTGCGCTTTGGTCCTCTTCATTCAACGGCCGTGACACCCCCGTGCATCACGGTTGGGATGGTGTACTTCGGCTTGCAAGCCTCCATCCACCCTTTTCCTTCAATCATTTCGATGGTCATTATGGCAAAACAGTTCTATTTTTGTTTCATCAGACCAGAGGACATTTCTCCAAAAAGTACGATCTTTGTCCCCATGTGCAGTTGCAAACCATAGCCTGGCTTTTTTTATGGCGGTTTTGGAGCAGTCTTCCTTGCTAAGCGGCCATTCAGGTTATGTCGATATAGGACTCGTTTTACTGTGGATATAGATACTTTTGTACTTATAGATATAGATACTTTTGTACACAGTGTGGTGTAGGACAGACAGTGTAGTGTAGGACAGACAGTATGGTGTAGGACAGACAGTGTGGTGTAGGACAGACAGTGTGGTTTGGGACAGACAGTATGGTGTAGGACAGACAGTATGGTGTAGGACAGACACTGTGGTGTAGGACAGACAGTATGGTGTAGGACAGACAGTATGGTGTAGGACAGACAGTATGTTGTAGGACAGACAGTGTGGTGTAGGACAGACAGCATGGTGTAGGGCAGACAGTGTGGTGTAGGACAGACAGTGTGGTGTAGGACAGACAGTGTGGTGTAGGACAGACAGTATGGTGTAGGACAAACAGTATGGTGTAGGACAGACAGTATGGTGTAGGACAGACAGTGTGGTGTAGGACGGACAGTGTGCTGTAGGACAGACAGTATGGTGTAGGACAGACAGTATGGTGTAGGACAGACAGTGTGGTGTAGGACAGACAGTATGTTGTAGGACAGACAGTGTGGTGTAGGACAGACAGCATGGTGTAGGACAGACAGTGTGGTGTAGGACAGACAGTATGGTGTAGGACAGACAGTATGGTGTAGGACAGACAGTATGGTGTAGGACAGACAGTGTGGTGTAGGACAGACAGTATGGTGTAGGACAGACAGTGTGGTGTAGGACAGACAGTATGGTGTAGGACTGACCTGAAACGTGATATCTAGACTCAGATCTTCACATGATTGTGTGGTATAAAGGTGGCATGCACAAACACACACACACTAACGCACACACACACACACACACACTAACACACACACACACACACACACACACACACACTAACACACACACACACACACACACAGTAACGCACACACACACACACATGCACACACACACAGAGAGTCAGGGAGGACGCTGCCGTTGGAAAAGAGAGACATTCCTAGAGAGTGAGAGGAGAGGTGTTGGTATCGCTGTTCAACCAGACTAATTATACCCTCAACACAGACAGAATCATGTTTCAATACATTACAGAAGTCGACATATAATACTGTCTATATAGTTAGTTTATCTGAACCTAGTGTAAACTTAGAGGAAAATAATAAAGGAAAATAGATTTTAAAAGATATGTTAAAAAATATATATATGGAGGATTGGAAATGATAGAGACAACTACATGAATTGAAGGCACAATCTATTTGCCCTATTAAAGCTGACCCCCCCCCCTAATTTATGTACTGAGTTGACAAAACATTATGAACACCTTTGACATTTTATTTAACCTTTATTTATCTAGGAAGGTGAGTTAAGAACAAATGTTCTTACATTTGACGGCCTACCCTAACGTAGACAAAGCTGGGCCAATTGTGCGTATTACCCACCCCTCATCTCTCCTACAGTCCCAGTATTACCCACCCCTCATCTCTCCTACAGTCCCAGTATTACCCACCCCTCATCTCTCCTACAGTCCCAGTATTATCCACCCCTCATTTCTCCTACAGTCCCAGTATTATCCACCCCTCATTTCTCCTACAGTCCCAGTATTACCCACCCCTCATCTCTCCTACAGTCCCAGTATTACCCACCCCTCATCTCCCCTACAGTCCCAGTATTATCCACCCCTCATCTCTCCTACAGTCCCAGTATTATCCACCCCTCATTTCTCCTACAGTCCCAGTATTATCCACCCCTCATCTCCCCTACAGTCCCAGTATTATCCACCCCTCATCTCTCCTACAGTCCCAGTATTATTCACCCCTCATCTCCCCTACAGTCCCAGTATTATCCACCCCTCATCTCCCCTACAGTCCCAGTATTATCCACCCCTCATCTCTCCTACAGTCCCAGTATTATTCACCCCTCATCTCCCCTACAGTCCCAGTATTATCCACCCCTCATCTCTCCTACAGTCCCAGTATTACCCACCCCTCATCTCCCCTACAGTCCCAGTATTATCCACCCCTCATCTCTCCTACAGTCCCAGTATTACCCACCCCTCATCTCTCCTACAGTCCCAGTATTACCCACCCCTCATCTCCCCTACAGTCCCAGTATTATCCACCCCTCATCTCTCCTACAGTCCCAGTATTACCCACCCCTCATCTCCCCTACAGTCCCAGTATTACCCACCCCTCATCTCCCCTACAGTCCCAGTATTATCCACCCCTCATCTCTCCTACAGTCCCAGTATTACCCACCCCTCATCTCCCCTACAGTCCCAGTATTATCCACCCCTCATCTCTCCTACAGTCCCAGTATTACCCACCCCTCATCTCTCCTACAGTCCCAGTATTACCCACCCCTCATCTCTCCTACAGTCTCAGTATTATCCACCCCTCATCTCTCCTACAGTCCCAGTATTACCCACCCCTCATCTCTCCTACAGTCCCAGTATTACCCACCCCTCATCTCTCCTACAGTCCCAGTATTACCCACCCCTCATCTCTCCTACAGTCCCAGTATTATCCACCCCTCATCTCTCCTACAGTCCCAGTATTACCCACCCCTCATCTCTCCTACAGTCCCAGTATTACCCACCCCTCATCTCTCCTACAGTCCCAGTATTACCCACCCCTCATCTCTCCTACAGTCCCAGTATTACCCACCCCTCATCTCTCCTACAGTCCCAGTATTATCCACCCCTCATCTCTCCTACAGTCCCAGTGTTACCCACCCCTCATCTCCCCTACAGTCCCAGTATTATCCACCCCTCATCTCTCCTACAGTCCCAGTATTATCCACCCCTCATCTCTCCTACAGTCCCAGTATTACCCACCCCTCATCTCTCCTACAGTCCCAGTGTTATCCAGCCCTCACCTCCCCTACAGTCCCAGTATTATCCACCCCTCATCTCTCCTACAGTCCCAGTATTATCCACCCCTCATCTCTCCTACAGTCCCAGTATTATCCACCCCTCATCTCTCCTACAGTCCCAGTATTACCCACCCCTCATCTCTCCTACAGTCCCAGTATTACCCACCCCTCATCTCCCCTACAGTCCCAGTATTATCCACCCCTCATCTCTCCTACAGTCCCAGTATTACCCACCCCTCATCTCTCCTACAGTCCCAGTATTACCCACCCCTCATCTCTCCTACAGTCCCAGTGTTATCCACCCCTCATCTCTCCTACAGTCCCAGTATTACCCACCCCTCATCTCTCCTACAGTCCCAGTATTACCCACCCCTCATCTCTCCTACAGTCCCAGTATTACCCACCCCTCATCTCTCCTACAGTCCCAGTATTACCCACCCCTCATCTCTCCTACAGTCACAGTATTATCCACCCCTCATCTCCCCTACAGTCCCAGTATTATCCACCCCTCATCTCTCCTACAGTCCCAGTATTACCCACCCCTCATCTCTCCTACAGTCCCAGTATTACCCACCCCTCATCTCTCCTACAGTCCCAGTGTTATCCACCTCTCATCTCCCCTACAGTCCCATTATTATCCACCCCTCATCTCTCCTACAGTCCCAGTATTACCCACCCCTCATCTCTCCTACAGTCCCAGTGTTACCCACCCCTCATCTCTCCTACAGTCCCAGTATTATCCACCCCTCATCTCTCCTACAGTCCCAGTATTACCCACCCCTCATCTCTCCTACAGTCCCAGTATTATCCACCCCTCATCTCCCCTACATTCCCAGTATTATCCACCCCTCATCTCTCCTACAGTCCCAGTATTACCCACCCCTCATCTCCCCTACAGTCCCAGTATTATCCACCCCTCATCTCTCCTACAGTCCCAGTATTACCCACCCCTCATCTCTCCTACAGTCCCAGTATTATCCACCCCTCATCTCTCCTACAGTCCCAGTATTATCCACCCCTCATTTCTCCTACAGTCCCAGTATTACCCACCCCTCATTTCTCCTACAGTCCCAGTATTACCCACCCCTCATCTCCCCTACAGTCCCAGTATTATCCACCCCTCATCTCTCCTACAGTCCCAGTATTATCCACCCCTCATCTCCCCTACAGTCCCAGTATTATCCACCCCTCATCTCTCCTACAGTCCCAGTATTATCCACCCCTCATCTCCCCTACAGTCCCAGTATTATTCACCCCTCATCTCTCCTACAGTCCCAGTATTATCCACCCCTCATCTCTCCTACAGGCCCAGTATTATCCACCCCTCATCTCCCCTACAGTCCCAGTATTATCCACCCCTCATCTCTCCTACAGTCCCAGTATTATTCACCCCTCATCTCTCCTACAGTCCCAGTATTACCCACCCCTCATCTCCCCTACAGTCCCAGTATTACCCACCCCTCATCTCCCCTACAGTCCCAGTATTACCCACCCCTCATCTCTCCTACAGTCCCAGTATTACCCACCCCTCATCTCTCCTACAGTCCCAGTATTACCCACCCCTCATCTCTCCTACAGTCCCAGTATTACCCACCCCTCATCTCTCCTACAGTCCCAGTATTACCCACCCCTCATCTCTCCTACAGTCCCAGTATTACCCACCCCTCATCTCTCCTACAGTCCCAGTATTACCCACCCCTCATCTCTCCTACAGTCCCAGTATTATCCACCCCTCATCTCTCCTACAGTCCCAGTATTATCCACCCCTCATCTCCCCTACAGTCCCAGTATTATTCACCCCTCATCTCTCCTACAGTCCCAGTATTATCCACCCCTCATCTCTCCTACAGGCCCAGTATTATCCACCCCTCATCTCCCCTACAGTCCCAGTATTATCCACCCCTCATCTCTCCTACAGTCCCAGTATTACCCACCCCTCATCTCTCCTACAGTCCCAGTATTACCCACCCCTCATCTCTCCTACAGTCCCAGTATTATCCACCCCTCATCTCTCCTACAGTCCCAGTATTACCCACCCCTCATCTCCCCTACAGTCCCAGTATTACCCACCCCTCATCTCTCCTACAGTCCCAGTATTATCCACCCCTCACCTATCCTACAGTCCCAGTATTATCCACCCCTCATCTCTCCTACAGTCCCAGTATTATCCACCCCTCATCTCTCCTACAGTCCCAGTATTATCCACCCCTCATCTCTCCTACAGTCCCAGTATTATCCACCCCTCATCTCTCCTACAGTCCCAGTATTATCCACCCCTCATCTCTCCTACAGTCCCAGTATTACCCACCCCTCATCTCTCCTACAGTCCCAGAATTATCCACCCCTCATCTCTCCTACAGTCCCAGTATTATCCACCCCTCATCTCTCCTACAGTCCCAGTATTATCCACCCCTCATCTCCCCTACAGTCCCAGTATTACCCACCCCTCATCTCTCCTACAGTCCCAGTATTATCCACCCCTCATCTCTCCTACAGTCCCAGTATTACCCACCCCTCATCTCCCCTACAGTCCCAGTATTACCCACCCCTCATCTCTCCTACAGTCCCAGTATTATCCACCCCTCATCTCTCCTACAGTCCCAGTATTACCCACCCCTCATCTCTCCTACAGTCCCAGTATTACCCACCCCTCATCTCTCCTACAGTCCCAGTATTACCCACCCCTCATCTCCCCTACAGTCCCAGTATTATCCACCCCTCATCTCTCCTACAGTCCCAGTATTACCCACCCCTCATCTCTCCTACAGTCCCAGTATTACCCACCCCTCATCTCTCCTACAGTCCCAGTGTTATCCACCCCTCATCTCTCCTACAGTCCCAGTATTACCCACCCCTCATCTCTCCTACAGTCACAGTAATATCCACCCCTCATCTCCCCTACAGTCCCAGTATTATCCACCCCTCATCTCTCCTACAGTCCCAGTATTACCCACCCCTCATCTCTCCTACAGTCCCAGTATTACCCACCCCTCATCTCTCCTACAGTCCCAGTGTTATCCACCCCTCATCTCCCCTACAGTCCCATTATTATCCACCCCTCATCTCTCCTACAGTCCCAGTATTACCCACCCCTCATCTCTCCTACAGTCCCAGTGTTACCCACCCCTCATCTCTCCTACAGTCCCAGTATTATCCACCCCTCATCTCTCCTACAGTCCCAGTATTACCCACCCCTCATCTCTCCTACAGTCCCAGTATTATCCACCCCTCATCTCCCCTACATTCCCAGTATTATCCACCCCTCATCTCTCCTACAGTCCCAGTATTACCCACCCCTCATCTCCCCTACAGTCCCAGTATTATCCACCCCTCATCTCTCCTACAGGCCCAGTATTATCCACCCCTCATCTCCCCTACAGTCCCAGTATTATCCACCCCTCATCTCTCCTACAGTCCCAGTATTATTCACCCCTCATCTCTCCTACAGTCCCAGTATTACCCACCCCTCATCTCCCCTACAGTCCCAGTATTACCCACCCCTCATCTCCCCTACAGTCCCAGTATTACCCACCCCTCATCTCTCCTACAGTCCCAGTATTACCCACCCCTCATCTCTCCTACAGTCCCAGTATTACCCACCCCTCATCTCTCCTACAGTCCCAGTATTACCCACCCCTCATCTCTCCTACAGTCCCAGTATTACCCACCCCTCATCTCTCCTACAGTCCCAGTATTACCCACCCCTCATCTCTCCTACAGTCCCAGTATTACCCACCCCTCATCTCTCCTACAGTCCCAGTATTATCCACCCCTCATCTCCCCTACAGTCCCAGTATTACCCACCCCTCATCTCCCCTACAGTCCCAGTATTATCCACCCCTCATCTCTCCTACAGTCCCAGTATTATCCACCCCTCATCTCTCCTACAGTCCCAGTATTACCCACCCCTCATCTCTCCTACAGTCCCAGTATTACCCACCCCTCATCTCCCCTACAGTCCCAGTATTATCCACCCCTCATCTCTCCTACAGTCCCAGTATTACCCACCCCTCATCTCTCCTACAGTCCCAGGATTACCCACCCCTCATCTCCCCTACAGTCCCAGTATTATCCACCCCTCATCTCCCCTACAGTCCCAGTATTACCCACCCCTCATCTCCCCTACAGACCCAGTATTACCCACCCCTCATCTCTCCTACAGTCCCAGTATTATCCACCCCTCATCTCCCCTACAGTCCCAGTATTACCCACCCCTCATCTCTCCTACAGTCCCAGTATTATCCACCCCTCATCTCTCCTACAGTCCCAGTATTATCCACCCCTCATCTCTCCTACAGTCCCAGTATTATCCACCCCTCATCTCCCCTACAGTCCCAGTATTACCCACCCCTCATCTCTCCTACAGTCCCAGTATTATCCACCCCTCATCTCTCCTACAGTCCCAGTATTATCCACCCCTCATCTCTCCTACAGTCCCAGTATTACCCACCCCTCATCTCCCCTACAGTCCCAGTATTACCCACCCCTCATCTCTCCTACAGTCCCAGTATTATCCACCCCTCATCTCTCCTACAGTCCCAGTATTACCCACCCCTCATCTCTCCTACAGTCCCAGTATTACCCACCCCTCATCTCTCCTACAGTCCCAGTATTACCCACCCCTCATCTCCCCTACAGTCCCAGTATTATCCACCCCTCATCTCTCCTACAGTCCCAGTATTACCCACCCCTCATCTCTCCTACAGTCCCAGTATTACCCACCCCTCATCTCTCCTACAGTCCCAGTGTTATCCACCCCTCATCTCTCCTACAGTCCCAGTATTACCCATCCCTCATCTCTCCTACAGTCCCAGTATTACCCACCCCTCATCTCTCCTACAGTCCCAGTATTACCCACCCCTCATCTCTCCTACAGTCCCAGTATTACCCACCCCTCATCTCTCCTACAGTCCCAGTATTATCCACCCCTCATCTCCCCTACAGTCCCAGTATTATCCACCCCTCATCTCCCCTACAGTCCCAGTATTATCCACCCCTCATCTCTCCTACAGTCCCAGTATTACCCACCCCTCATCTCTCCTACAGTCTCAGTATTACCCACCCCTCATCTCTCCTACAGTCCCAGTGTTATCCACCCCTCATCTCCCCTACAGTCCCAGTATTATCCACCCCTCATCTCTCCTACAGTCCCAGTATTACCCACCCCTCATCTCTCCTACAGTCCCAGTGTTACCCACCCCTCATCTCTCCTACAGTCCCAGTATTATCCACCCCTCATCTCCCCTACAGTCCCAGTTCTACCCACCCCTCATCTCCCCTACAGTCCCAGTATTATACACCCCTGATCTCTCCTACAGTCCCAGTATTACCCACCCCTCATCTCTCCTACAGTCCCAGTATTACCCACCCCTCATCTCTCCTAAAGTCCCAGTATTACCCACCCCTCATCTCTCCTACAGTTCCAGTGTTACCCACCCCTCATCTCCCCTACAGTCCCAGTATTATCCACCCCTCATCTCTCCTACAGTCCCAGTGTTATCCACCCCTAATCTCTCCTACAGTCCCAGTATTACCCACCCCTCATCTCTCCTACAGTCCCAGTGTTATCCACCCCTCATCTCTCCTACAGTCCCAGTATTACCCACCCCTCATCTCCCCTACAGTCCCAGTATTATCCACCCCTCATCTCTCCTACAGTCCCAGTATTACCCACCCCTCATCTCCCCTACAGTCCCAGTATTATCCACCCCTCATCTCTCCTACAGTCCCAGTATTATCCACCCCTCATCTCTCCTACAGTCCCAGTATTATTCACCCCTCATCTCTCCTACAGTCCCAGTATTATCCACCCCTCATCTCTCCTACAGGCCCAGTATTATCCACCCATCATCTCCCCTACAGTCCCAGTATTATCCACCCCTCATCTCTCCTACAGTCCCAGTATTATTCACCCCTCATCTCTCCTACAGTCCCAGTATTACCCACCCCTCATCTCCCCTACAGTCCCAGTATTATCCACCCCTCATCTCCCCTACAGTCCCAGTATTACCCACCCCTCATCTCCCCTACAGTCCCAGTATTACCCACCCCTCATCTCTCCTACAGTCCCAGTATTATCCACCCCTCATCTCTCCTACAGTCCCAGTATTACCCACCCCTCATCTCTCCTACAGTCCCAGTATTACCCACCCCTCATCTCCCCTACAGTCCCAGTATTACCCACCCCTCATCTCTCCTACAGTCCCAGTATTATCCACCCCTCATCTCCCCTACAGTCCCAGTATTATCCACCTCTCATCTCTCCTACAGTCCCAGTATTACCCACCCCTCATCTCTCCTACAGTCCCATTGTTATCCACCCCTCATCTCTCCTACAGTCCCAGTATTATCCACCCCTCATCTCTCCTACAGTCCCAGTATTACCCACCCCTCATCTCCCCTACAGTCCCAGTATTACCCACCCCTCATCTCTCCTACAGTCCCAGTATTACCCACCCCTCATCTCTCCTACAGTCCCAGTATTATCCACCCCTCATCTCCCCTACAGTCCCAGTATTACCCACCCCTCATCTCCCCTACAGTCCCAGTATTACCCACCCCTCATCTCTCCTACAGTCCCAGTATTATCCACCCCTCATCTCTCCTACAGTCCCAGTATTATCCACCCCTCATCTCTCCTACAGTCCCAGTATTATCCACCCCTCATCTCTCCTACAGTCCCAGTATTATCCACCCCTCATCTCTCCTACAGTGCCAGTATTACCCACCTCTCATCTCTCCTACAGTCCCAGTATTACCCACCCCTCATCTAACCTACAGTCCCAGTATTACCCACCCCTCATCTCTCCTACAGTCCCAGTATTACCCACCCCTCATCTCTCCTACAGTCCCAGTATTACCCACCCCTCATCTCTCCTACAGTCCCAGTATTACCCACCCCTCATCTCTCCTACAGTCCCAGTATTACCCACCCCTCATCTCTCCTACAGTCCCAGTATTATCCACCCCTCATCTCTCCTACAGTCCCAGTATTACCCACCCCTCATCTCCCCTACAGTCCCAGTATTATCCACCCCTCATCTCCCCTACAGTCCCAGTATTATCCACCCCTCACCTCTCCTACAGTCCCAGTATTACCCACCCCTCATCTCTCCTACAGTCCCAGTATTATCCACCCCTCATCTCTCCTACAGTCCCAGTATTACCCACCCCTCATCTCTCCTACAGTCCCAGTATTACCCACCCCTCATCTCCCCTACAGTCCCAGTATTATCCACCCCTCATCTCTCCTACAGTCCCAGTATTACCCACCCCTCATCTCTCCTACAGTCCCAGTATTACCCACCCCTCATCTCTCCTACAGTCCCAGTATTACCCACCCCTCATCTCTACTACAGTCCCAGTGTTATCCACCCCTCATCTCTCCTACATTCCCAGTATTATCCACCCCTCATCTCTCCTACAGTCCCAGTATTACCCACCCCTCATCTCTCCTACAGTCCCAGTATTATTCACCCCTCATCTCCGCTACAGTCCCAGTATTTCCCACCCCTCATCTCTCCTACAGTCCCAGTATTATCCACCCCTCATCTCTCCTACAGTCCCAGTATTATCCACCCCTCATCTCCCCTACAGTCCCCAGTATTATCCACCCCTCATCTCTCCCCCACTCCCTCCTTCACCCCCCCCCACTCCCTCCTTCACGCCCCCCACTCCCTCCTTCACGCCCCCCCCCACTCCCTCCTCCACGCCCCCCACTCCCTCCTTCACGCCCCCCCCACTCCCTCCTTCCACGCCCCCCACTCCCTCCTTCACGCCCCCCACTCCCTCCTTCACGCCCCCCACTCCCTCCTTCACCGCCCCCCCCACTCCCTCCTTCACGCCCCCCACTCCCTCCTTCACGCCCCCCACATCCCTCCTTCACGCCCCCCACTCCCTCCTTCACGCCCCCCCCACTCCCTCCTTCACGCCACCTCCATGACCAGTCAGAGCCTGACTTCAGAGTAAATAGCTTTTTTATTTTCGTTCTTCATCTCCTCTTCCTCTCCTCCTTGTCCCTTCATCATCTGATCATTGACTGGCTACCCCTGTCGTTGAGTTCCTTGTTTATTTATGAGTTATTTGTGTATTGTAATTCAGCTTGACAGTATGCACGTGGTGAATGTTCCTCAGCGATCAACTATTTTGTCAAGTGTTTCTGTTAAAATGTCAGTTCTATTTGTGCAACACACCCTCTGCTTACCCTCCCTCAGCCCCATCCCAACACCCCCCTCTGCTTACCCTCCCTCAGCCCCATCCCAACGCCCCCCCTCTGCTTACCCTCCCTCAGCCCCATCCCAACGCCCCCTCTGCTTACCCTCCCTCAGCCCCATCCCAACACCCCCCTGTTTAACAGTCATGAGATTATTGAAAGTGTTCCTACAGTATATCTATGTATCTATATGTACATTCTGTACTTTTCTTTCTTTGATCCTGTCTCCTCTGCTGTTTGCATGGTAGTGTACAGCAGGGATGGCCAACTCAGGGTTGGGCTCAATTCCATTTAAACTATAGTCAATTCAGGAAGTACACTGACATTCCAAATCCAATTATCTTCAATGCTTTTCAACGAGGAATACTTGGAATTGGAATTGACTTTACTTTTGGAATTATCTGGAATTGGAATGTAATTGACCCCAACCCTGTCCGGGCCAACCATCCTTCTGGAGAGCTAGGAGTCCTGCAGAGGCTGCAGTAGAGAGGAGGGACGGCCTGCTGTACATTCACTGTATGTACATCTCCCAATGCATGAAACCTTCCTCTTTCTCTGTCCTTTCTACATGATTACAGATCTGTCTCTCTCTCTCTCTCTGTCTCTCTGTCTCTCTCTCTCTCTCTCTCTCTCTCTCTCTCTCTCTCTCTCTCTCTTTCTCTCTTTCTCTCTCTCTCTCTTTCTCTCTTTCTCTCTCTCTCTCTCTCTCTCTCTCTCTCTCTCTCTCTCTCTCTCTCTCTCTTTCTCTGTCCCTTTCTCTCTCTCTCTCTCTATCTTTCTAGTTGAACAATCATTTGCTTCGGTGAGAAGAGGAAGGAGAACAAGGTAAA
>NC_074669.1:59939855-60083656 GCF_029448725.1 Salvelinus fontinalis
ACAAAAAGTTGACTAACTGGGGACATTTTGTTAGTTCCCACAACGTCAAAGGCTATTTCTATGGGGTTTAGGGTTAAGGTTAGAATTAGTGTTAGGATAGAATTAGTGTTAGGTTAGAATTATGTTTAGAGTTAGGAGCTAGGGTTAGTTTTAGGGTTAGGGTTAGGTTTTTGGGTTAGGGTAAGAGTAAGGGTTAGGGTTTATGGAAAATAGGATTTTGAATGGGACTGAATGTTGTGTTCCCACAAGGTTTAGTGGTGAGGGAATTAAAGCACCTGTGATTCATTCTGGTCGAGAAGATAGAAGATGTAGCCGTGAGAAATGTGTTTTGACCTGGCAGGCAAACATGGGAATGTTGTGAGTGAGTGCGTGCGTGCGTGCGTGCGTGCGTGTGTGTGTGTGTGTGTGTGTCTGTGAAATGCTGTTTGTAGAAGGACTGCAAGGTCCATAGACCCTAATGCATTAGTGATCAATGTTTGTTTACTGCCTAGTGTGCCTTCTCTCCCAGTCTATGGGGGAATTCAAAATGGCACCATATTCCCATAGGGCTCTGGTCAAAAGAAGTGTGCTACGGTATGTAGGGAATGAGTTCCATTTGGGATGCACCCTAATGAGACTGGAGATGTATAACACAAAGCTAGGTCTTTAGTCGTCTACTATATCGTTTATGTCTGATAGATATTTGTATTTATTTACTGTCCATTTACAATCGGACCATGCATGAAAACATGACTGTAAATATAACAGTTTATATATACAGAGACTGCATACATTGTTACCTAGCCTCAGGAGTGAAGAACACAGAAATACGATCTTCCACCCATAGAGACGTGTCATAATAGAGATATTTATACCACAGCATTGTTGAACACTCGTTTCCGATTGGCTAGAAGGGCATTCAGGAATATAATATCTGTTTTTCATTATTTGGTTCAATCAGCACTGTCTTTGATGTCTCAGTTACACAGAATGCCAGCTGGTCCAGTTGGTCTGAAATGGCGCCCTGTTCCATATATAGTTCACAGAAACCTCTAAACAATAGAGTCTCATATGTCCACATCTTCTCATATTTTATCCACCTATTGGAATAAGTATAGGCTCTTTAAGCAATTGTAAAGAAAGGTTGTTGATGTGCAGCGTGTTTTTGCTCCGTCCCTGTCCTATTGATACAGGGTCAGGGGCTGTTTCTAAATGTTAACGGCATCCTCGGGCCTCTGTGACGTCAAGGCCAGACATTAATGTATCTTTCATTATTTTCCGAGCAGTGCACTTCCCTGAAACAATTCCAGTGTTTTGGCTGAAATGTTATACGCCGAGGTGTTATTTTTGGGAACTACTTCACCTTGCTTGTTAGTCTGCGTCGTGTTTGTTCTTCTCTCAGCCACTGATCAACGCTAGCAAACAAATTCAACTTGCTAATGCGAGCACCATAATAGAATCGTCTGTGTTATTTGAAAGAATGTGGAGGTTGTCCTCGAGCTACACTAGATACTATACCTACTGTAGCCAACTGGACAAGACTGGATGTGTTGCAGACCACCTACCTACAGTATCCAGAGTCTGGGAACAACTTCATTCGCCAGATGTTTTATTTTAATTTGAATTTCACCTTTATTTAACCAGGTAGGCTAGTTGAGAACAGGTTCTCATTTACAACTGCGACCTGGCCAAGATAAAGCAAAGCAGTGCGACACAAACAACAACACAGAGTTACACATGGAATAAACAAACATACAGTCAATAATACAATATAAAAAAGTCTATATACAGTGTGTGTAAATGAGGTAGGATAAGGAAGGTAAGGCAATAAATAGAACATAGTGGCGAAATAATTACAATATAGCAATTAAACACTGGATTGATAGATGTGCAGAAGATGAGTGTGCAAGTAGAGATACTGAGGTGCAAAGGAGCATTTCAAAAAAAAAATAACAGTATGGGGATGAGGTAGTTGGATAGGCTATTTACAGATGGGATATGTACAGGTGCAGTGATCTGTGAGCTGCTCTGACAGATGGTGCTTAAAGCTAGTGAGGGACATATGAGACTCCAGCTTCAGTGATTTTTGCAGTTCGTTCCAGTCATTGGCGGCAGAGAACTGGAAGGAAAGGCGGCCATATGAGGAATTGACTTTGGGGGTGACCAGTGAAATATACCTGCTGGAGCACGTGACACGGGTGGGTGCTGCTATGGTGACCAGTGAGCTGAGGTAAGGCGGGGCTTTACCTAGAAAATACTTATAGATGACCTGGAGCCAGTGAGTTTGGCGACGAATATGAAGCGAGGGCCAACCAACGAGAGCATACAGGTCGCAGTTGTGGGTAGTATATGGGGCTTTGGTGACAAAACGGATGGCACTGTGATAGACTCCATCCAATTTGCTGATTAGAGTGTTGGAGGCTATTTTGTAAATGACATCGCCGAAGTCGAGGATCGGTAGGATGGTCAGTTTTACGAGGATATGTTTGGCAGCATGAGTGAAGGAGGCTTTGTTGTGAAATAGGAAGCCACTTCTAGATTTAATTTTGGATTGGAGATGGTTAATTTGAGTCTGGAAGGAGAGTTAGTAGTCAAATCAGACACCTAGGTATTTGTTGTTGTCCACATATTCTAAGTCAGAACCGTCCAGAGTAGTGATGCTAGTCGTGCGGGCAGGTGTGGGCAGTGATCGGTTGAAGAGTATGCATTTAGTTTTACTTGCATTTAAGAGCAGTTGGAGGCCACGGAAGGAGAGTTGTGTGGCATTGAAGCTCGTCTGGATTTTAATTAACACAGTGTCCAAAGAAGGGCCAGAAGTATACAGAATGGCGTCGTCTGTGTAGAGGGGGATCAGAGAATCACCAGCAGCAAGAGCGACATCATTGATGTATACAGAGAAGAGAGTCGGCCCGAGGGTTGAACCCTGTGGCACCCCCATAGAGACTGCCAGAGGTCCGGAAAACAGGCCCTCCGATATGACACACTGAACTCTGTCTGAGAAGTAGTTGGTGAACCAGGCGAGGCATTCATTTGAGAAACCAAGGCTGTTGAGTCTGCCGATAAGAATGTGGTGATTGACAGAGTCGAAAGCCTTTGCCAGGTTGATAAATACAGCTGCACAGTATTGTCTCTTATTAATGGCAGTTATGATATCGTTTAGGACCTTGAGCGTGGCTGAGGTTCACCCATGACCAGCTCGAAACCAGATTGCATAGCGGAGAAGGTATGGTGGGATTCGAAATGGTTGGTGATCTGTTTGTTAACTTGGCTTTCGATGACCTTAGAAAGGTAGGGTAGGGATGATATAGGTCTGTAGCAGTTTGGGTCTAGAGTGTCTCACCCTTTGAAGAGGGGGATGACCGCAGCAGCTTTCCAATCTTTGGGTATCTCAGATGATACGAAAGAGAGGTTGAACAGACTAGTAATAGGGGTTGCAACAATTTTGGTGGATAATTTTAGAAAGAGTGTCCAGAATGTCTAGCCCGGCTGATTTGTAGGGGTCCAGATTATGCAACTCTTTCAGAACATCAGATGTCTGGATTTGGGTGAAGGAGAAATTGGGGAGGTTTGGGCAAGTTGCTGTTGGGGATGCAGGGCTGTTGACCGGGGTAGGGGTAGCCAGGTGGAAAGCATGGCCAGCCGTAGAAAAATGCTTATTGAAATTCTCAATTATCACGGATTTATCGGTGGTGACAGTGTTTCCTAGCCTCAGTGCAATGGGCAGCTGGGAGGAGGTGTTCTTATTCTCCATGGACTTTACAGTGTCCAAGAACCTTTTGGAGTTTTTTACAGGATGCAAATTTCTGCTTGAAAAAGCTAGCCTTTGCATTCCTAACTGCCTGTGTATATTGGTTTCTAACTTCCCTGAAAAGTTGCATATCGCGGGGGCTATTCGATGCTAATGCAGTACGCCACAGGATATTTTTGTGCTGGTCAAGGGCAGTCAGGTCTGGAGTGAAGCAAGGGCTATATCTGTTCCTGGATTAATTTTTTTTGAATGGGGCATGCTTATTTAAGATGGTGAAGAAAGCACTTCTAAAGAATAACCAGGCATCCTCTACTTACAGAATGAGGTCTATATCCTTCCAGGATACCCGGGCCAGGTTGATTAGAAAGGCCTGCTCACTGAAGTGTTTTAGGGAGCGTTTGACAGTGATGAGGGGTGGTTGTTTGACCACAGACCCATTATGGACACAGGCAATGAGGCGGTGATCGCTGAGATCCTGGTTGAAGACAGCAGAGGTGTATTTGGAGGGCAGGTTGGTTAGGATGATATCTATGAGGGTGCCCGTGTTTACGGATTTGGTGTTGTACCTGGTAGGTTCATTGACAATTTGTGTGAGATTGAGGGCATCGAACTTAGATTGTGGGATGGCTGGGGTGTTAAACATGTCCCAGTTTAGGCCACCTAACAGCACAAGCTCTGAAGATAGACGGGGGGCAATAAATTCACATATGGTGTCCAGGTCACAGCTGGGGGCAGCTGGGGTCTATAGAAAGTGGCAACGGTGAGAGACTTGCTTCTGGAAATGTGGATTTTTAAAAGTAGAAGCTCAAATTGTTTGGGCACAGACCTGGATAGTAAGACAGAACTCTGCAGGCTATCTCTGCAGTAGATTGCAACTCCGCCCCCTTTGGCAGTTCTATCTTGTCGGAAAATATTATAGTTAGGGATGGAAATTTCAGGGGTTTTGGTGGTCTTCCTTAACCAGGATTCAGACACAGCTAGGACATCCAGGTTGGCAGAGTGTGCTAAGGCAGTGAATAAAACAAGGCAGAAGGCTTCTAATGTTAACATGCATGAAACCAAGGCTTTTACGGTTACAGAAGTCAACAAATACGAGCGCCTGTGGAATGGGAGTGGAGCTAGGCACTGCAGGGCCTGGATTAACCTCTACATCACCAGAGGAACAGAGGAGGAGTAGGATAAGGGTACGGCTAAAGGCTATAAGAACTGGTCATCTAGTACGTTCAGAACAGAGAGTAAAAGGAGCAAGTTTCTGCGCACGGTAGAATAGATTTAAGGAATAATGTATAGACAAAGGTGTGGTAGGATGTGAATACATCGGTAAACCTATGCATTGAGTGACGTTGAGAGAGATATTGTCTCTAGAAACATAATTTAAACCAGGTGAGGTCACCGCATGTGTGGGAGGTGGAACTAAAAGGCATGTTGAGCAGGGCTAGAGGCTCTACAATGAAATAAGGCAATAATTACTAACCAAAACAGCAATGGACAAGGCATATTGACATTAGGGAGAGGCATGCATAGCCAAGTGATCTTAGGGGTCCAGTGAGTGGCTCGGCGGGCCGGAGACACGGCGATTCAGACAGCTAGCGGGCTGGGGCTAGCAGAAGTACCTTAGAGGGACGTCTTGATGGAAGAAGTCTGTTGTAGCCCCCTCATGCTGTTACGTCAGCAGACCAGTCGTCGTGGATCAGCATGGTAAAAGCACGTGTGGTAAAAGGGTCCAGGCCAAATTAGCAAAATAGGTATAGTGGCTAAAACATTTGTCCGATGGACCCCCGGGCCTCTTAAGCTAACAGTCCGATATGCTCTAGACAGCTAGCGGGCCGCAATGGGCATTCAGGGGACGTCGTGACAGAGGAGCCAGTTGAAAAACCGTCGGTAGTCCAGTCGTGATGGGTCGGCGGGGGTCCAGACCAATTGATAGGTATTGTAGCCCAAGGAGCGGCTGATGGACCTCTTCGGCTAGCCAGGAGATGGGCCTAGAAATGGCTAGCTCCAGGCTAATTGGTTCTTACTTCGGGACAGAGACGTTAGCCAGGAGTGGCCACTCGGATAGCAGCTAGCTAGCTGCGATGATCCAGAGGAAAAAGTTCAGAGCTTGCATTAGGAATCCGGAGATATCGAGAAAAATATGTCCAATTTGCTTTGGTTTGAGTCGCGCTGTGCAGACTGATGAGAGTTGTCTGGGCTAAAGGTAGCTGATGACCGCTAGCAGTGGCTAGCTGACTACTAGCTAGTAGCTAGTTAGCTGGCTAGCTTCTTCTGGGTTTTCCGGTTCAAAAGTAAAGAAAATATCAGATCCATACCACATTGGGTGAGCCTTATTGCAGGAGAGTATGTTGAAGTTGAGGTTAAGAAAAATATATAAAAAGGTATATACACGGGACACGACAAGACGAGGACAAAAGACATCTGACTGCTACGCTTTCTTGGATACTGTGTGATGTCATAGATGTATTACAGCATATTTTCAGCACTATTTTGCTCTTTATTATGTTGAAGAAACAAGTTTCACCCTTACAGATGGTACCTAGATAAGAATCTGTATCAGATCAAATCAAATCAAACTTTATTTGTCACATGCGCCGAATACAACAAGTGTAGACTTTACCATGAAATGCTTACTTACAACCCCTTAACCAACAGTGCAGTTCAAGAAGAGATTAGAAAATATTTACCAAGTAGTAATAATAATAAAAAGTAACACAATAAGAATAACAATGACGAGGCTATATAAAGGGGGCACCGGTGCCGAGTCAGTGTATAGGTTAATTGAGGTAATTTGTGCATGTAAGGTGGGGGTGAAGTGACTATGCATAGATGATACCTAGATAAAAACCTGTATCAGATGATACCCAGATAAGAACCTGTATCAGATGATACCTAGATAAGAACCTGTATCAGATGATACCTAGATAAGAACCTGTATCAGATGATTCCTAGATAAAAATGTCACGATTTCTTCCGAAGTCGAAGCCTCTCCTTGTTCGGGCGGTGCTCGGCGGTCGACGTCACCGGTCTTCTAGCCAGCATTGATCCAACTTTCATTTTCCATTGGTTTTGTCTTGTCTTCCTACACACCTGGTTTCAATCCCATTCATTACCTGTTGTGTATTTAACCCTCTGTTTCCCCTCATGTCTTTGTCAGAGATTGTTTTATGTTCAGTATTCGTGTTTTGTATTTGGTGCGCGACGGGTCCTCGTACCCACTTTGTTTCATTGTATTTTCATGGTTTTGGAGTTATGTGTTTTAAGTTATTAAACTACTCCATTCCACCAAGTTTTGATTCTCCTGCGCCTGACTTCCCTGCCACCTATACACACGACTGTCACAAAGAACCTGTATTAGACCAAATCAAACTTTATTTGTCACATGCGCCGTATACAAGTGTAGACTTTACCGTGAAATGCTTACTTACAAGCCCTTAACCAACAGTGCAGTTCAAGAAGAGTTAAGAAAATATTTACCAAGTAGACTAAAATAAAAAGTAATAATTAAATAAAAAGTAATAATTAAAAGTAACACAATTAGAATAACAATAACGAGGTTATATACAGGGGGCACCAGTACCGAGTCAGTGTGCAGGGGTACAGGTTAGTTGAGGTAATTTGGACATGTAGGTGGAGGTGAAGTGACTATGCATAGATGATACCTAGATCAGGGCCTGTATCAGATTATACCTAGATCAGGGCCTGTATCAGATGATACCTACATCAGGGCCTGTATCAGATGATGCCTACATCAGGGCCTGTATCAGATGATATCTAGATCAGGGCCTGTATCAGATGATACCTACATCAGGGCCTGTATCAGATGATACCTACATCAGGGCCTGTATCAGATGATACCTACATCAGGGCCTGTATCAGATGATACCTACATCAGGGCCTGTATCAGATTATACCTAGATCAGGGCCTGTATCAGATGATACCTACATCAGGGCCTGTATCAGATGATGCCTACATCAGGGCCTGTATCAGATGATATCTAGATCAGGGCCTGTATCAGATGATACCTACATCAGGGCCAGTATCAGATGATACCTACATCAGGGCCTGTATCAGATGATACCTACATCAGGGCCAGTATCAGATGATACCTACATCAGGGCCTGTATCAGATGATACCTACATCAGGGCCAGTATCAGAGGATACCTACATCAGGGCCAGTATCAGATGCACATTGCAGAAACTAGACAACTGCATGTTCTCCAAGTACGCAGAGATGCAATTATGTCAGCACAGCTGAAAACTGTTGTTCTGATTAAAAAACAATAAAACTGGCCTTTAGACTAGTTGGGTATCTGGAGCATCAGCATTTGTGGGTTCGATTCCAGGCTCAAAATGGCCAGAAACAAAGACATTTCTTCTGAAACCTGTCAGTCTATTCTTGTTCTGAGAAATGAAGGCTATTCCATGTGAGAAATTGCCAAGAAACTGAAGATCTTGCACAACGCTGTGTACTACTCCCTTCACAGTACAGCGCAAACGGTCTCTAACCAGAATAGACATGTATAGTGTTGAGTCATCCGCATACATAGACACAGTTGCCTTACTCAAAGCCAGTGGCATGTCGTTAGTAAAGATTGAAAAAAGCAAGGGGCCTAAACAGCTACCCTGGGAATTTCCTGCTTCTACCTGGATTACTGCCAGCAGCATACCACCCTGCATACCACTGCTGGCTTGCTTCTGAAGCAAAGCAGGGTTGGTCCTGGTCAGTCCCTGGATGGGAGACCAGATGCTGCTGGAAGTGGTGTTGGAGGGCCAGTAGGAGGCACTCTTTCCTCTGGTCTAAAAAATATCCCAATGCCCCAGGGCAGTGATTGGGGACACTGCCCTGTGTAGGGTGCCGTCTTTCGGATGGGACGTTAAACGGGTGTCCTGACTCTCTGAGGTCATTAAAGATCCCATGGCACTTATCGTAAGAGTAGGGGTGTTAACCCCGGTGTCCTGGCTAAATTCCCAATCTGGCCCTCAAACCATCATGGTCACCTGATAATCCCCAGTTTACAATTGGCTCATTCATCCCCCTCCTCTCCGCTGTAACTATTCCCCAGGTCGTTGCTGCAAATGAGAACGTGTTCTCAGTCAACTTACCTGGCAAAATAACGGTAAAATAAAATAAATGTTTGAGAGGCTTCCATTAAAGAACACCCTCTGTGTTCTGTTAGACAAGTAACTCTTTATCCACATTATAGAAGGGGGGTGTAAAGCCATAACATCCGTTTTTCCAGCAGCATACTATGATCAATAATGTTTAAAGCTGCACTGAACTCTAACAAGACAGCCCCCACAATCATTTTATCATACATTTCTCTCAGCCAATTATCAGTCATTTGTTTAAGTGCTGTGCTTTTTGAGTGTTCTTCTCTATATGCGTGCAGGAAGTCTTGTCAATTTGTTTATTGTGACATAGCATTGTATCTGGTCAAACACAATTTTTTCCAGAAGTTTACTAAGGGTTGGTAGCAGGCTGATTGGTCGGTTATTTGAGCTAATTAAGGGGGCTTTACTATTCTTGGGTAGCGGAATGACTTTAGCTTCCGTCCAGGTTCGAGGGCATACACTTTCTAGTAGTTTGAAGATGTGGCAAATAGGAGTGGCAATATCGTCCGCTATTATCCTCAGTAATTTTCCATCCAGAGTTTCAGACCCCGGTGGCTTGTCATTGTTGATAGACAACAATAATTTTTTCACCTCTTCCGCACTGACTTTACAGAATTCAAAAGTACAATTTTTGTCTTTCATAATTTGGTCAGATATACTTGGATGTGTAGTGTCAGCGTTTGTTGCTGACATGTCATCCCTAAGTTTGTTTATCTTGCCAATGAAAAAGTCATTCAAGTCTTTGGCATTATCAATGGGTATTGTGATAAATGAGCCATTGATTCCATTCCAGCCATTACGATGAGCCATTCCTTCTATAGTTCCTCCAACCAGCCTCCTCTGGCCTCACCTATTCTTTGGAATTTGCCAAGAAGGATATGCGATAAGATGCAAGTTAGTGATGCATATTGACCGTATGTGTCCTGCCAAATAAGCACAATGGAAGTTGTATCATTAGTGTGAGTAGGAAGGATTTGGAGGCTATCCTTGAGATACTGTACAGTATAGTAGATATAGTACTAACTCCATATAGTGACTGTACAAGACTTGTGAAATCCTGTTTGGATATCTTGCAGACCACCTAAACAGAGTCTGTGACAATGCAATTTCCCACGTGTAACTTGCATTGCAGTGCCGAGCAAAGATTTAACCGCAAGCCCTCAGAACTGGGAAATTGACGTTACAATACCCTTTCAACCACGGCTCAAACTTTACAAGCAGATTCAACACTTCTGCTGTGTATTTACAATAGGTGATTGGGCAACGCTTCAGGATGAGCAAGGTCAATGGAGGGAAGTAACACCCAATATGTACATATGGTTCTGCACACACCTCCAGCCAGGTATAAAACGAGCAGTAGGGAAGGTGATCATTACATGCATTTTAAGGCACAGTTAACAGGGTACTACAAACTATCAACCAATCAGGTAAGGGAACACTGAATGTTTTATGTTTGATAATATGGGAGACATTTTCATCAAGCAAAAGAGCACAGATGTGTGCAAGAAATACAGTTAAACTTGATGTGCAGCGTGATTTCATGTTTTGTTTTCTTCAACTATGTGTAGAATGAGGAGACTATTTAACCAGAGATCAGTGTACTGAGCCATGAATGCAATGCACACAATGCAATGGGTATATTGGATAATATGCACATATTACTCCTGTCTATGGTTCATTTGCTCACTATCATTTGCTGGTGCAAAATGTTCCCCTACATGCTGTGTGTATGCAATAACTGTGGCTTTGCAAGTTTGTTATTCAAGCAAGAATACCCTCAAAAAAATGATTTTGTTATATTAAAATGGATCAACAGATATCATGCAAGTCTTAATATTTGCAGAAATGTTTGCACCGTCTACATTGAATGAAATGTTGTTTGCTGTGCAGTCTCAGTGTGTGCAGATAAGCCTATCATAGTGTTTTTCAGAGTCAAAATGGCAAGATACAAGGTGACTGTGCACACACACAACATCGCAACTGCCACCACGATGAACAACGTCTTCATCAAGCTGGTTGGCGAAAAAGGAGAGAGTAAGCGCACGTGGCTCACTAGCTTGAAGGGACTCTTCTATCAAGACACGGTAAGTCAGTCATGCTCCTATCAGTACTAAGAGATATTTATCTTTAAATCTAAAATCCTTAACTGAAACAATAACAAAGAGGCGCCCCGCCTCTGTTTTGGTAAAAAGCTGAGGGATGGACTTGTAGAAATGTCATCATTCTCAAACTCATAGAAAAATGTATACTTTTAACCATGTTTTGTGACTATAGCTTAGTGTTTGTTTACATTTACATTGTTTACAAACATTGGTGTAAAACGAGCTTATATTTTGGGTTCTGATTGGGTACGACAGTTGAACTAAGCAATTATAAATTATATTCTTCAAGAATCAATGAGTATATATAATTTAAAATTCTAAAAATGGATGTAGCAACAAATGATTCTAGCTTCAATAAGACTTACCATTTGCATTTTTCAAATACTGTACTCAAAACACACCCAAAAGCACCCAATATGTTCATTAACATATAGTGTATAGGACATGAAGATTTTGTTGCCTTTATGATGGGCCCTTACATAATAATACTGGTAGTACAGGAATAGTTATATTTGCCATTGTTACTTGCTTTCTCACACAGTCCAGATTCCGCTCTCTCTCTCTCTCGTCTTCTCTCTCTGCCCCTCCCTTTCTCTCTCACTCACTCACTCCCTCCCTCCATCTCATTCCCTCCATCTATCTCTCACTTCCTCCATCTCTCTCTCTCTCACATGCTCTCTCTACAGGGGTCTCGTGAATTCGACGTGGTGTGCCCCTTTTCACTCGGCAAGCTGGTGCTGATAGAGCTGGACAAACAGCCCCTCCCACTCTTCCCCCTGGATGACTGGTTCCCATCCAAGGTTGTCGTGACGACGCCAGAGAGAGGCACATGCCAGTTCCCTATCTACAGTTGGATTATGGACAAGGAGGTGCACCTGTTCAGAGAGGGCACAGGTCAGCACGGTGTGACGTTATGAAACAACATCACATGCAGACATGTCAGAATGAGTAATGCTTGGAAAAAAAGTGGATACTTGTAGGCATTGTGAGGGGGAGGCATTTCCTTTGTGTGTGCACGCTGTCACTAATTTTTAAAAGCTACTTTGCCTCTTAGGGCCACCGTACATACAGTAATACATGCAACACTGGTTCTGAAGGATTAGTGCAATAATACGTGTGATGAACTTCATTTATTATTTTTTATATTTTTCAGCTAAAAGACTCTGTGATGAAACTAATGATCTTGCCAGGTACAGCAGGGAACTGGAGATGAAGACGAGAGCTGAGCAATACTGGTAGGTGCTGTGGTCTTTCGTCCTAGCTGCCCAGTCTGTCTGTTATATCTGACCAACCTCCATATATTTCCTGCTCCTCCCCTTTCTCCTGCTCCTCCTGCTCCTCCTACTCAGCTGGGATACCTACAAGGAGGGTTTCCCCGGCACCATGAAGGCAGACAACCCTCTGGATCTTCCCAGCGAGATCCAATTCTCGTTCACCAAGGCCACCCAGTTCCTCTTCACCGCCGCCACCGGGTGAGTTCCTCACCAAAGCCAAATGTATACCCGACTTGAGTACACAACACGAGAATGCAATGTGCTACTCATAATGGCTTCCCTATGTGATAAGTGGCAGAATGAGGAATTGGCGTGCTCAACTCGAAAGTCTGTAGTAACAAAAGGTAGTTGGGTCCCGGGTTCAAAAGGCATACACTGGGGGGAAAACCCCCAAAACCCCGCATTCACTAAAATATTCTTTACATTTTAATGTATTTTTACTCACTAGAAGTTGTGAAAAAATAGTAGAACAATGTATGTGAATAATGAATGTAAATTATGATTGTGAAAAAATATACTACAATGTTCCATCATTTTTTAACTATGTGTGAATGCCTTATTTTTCTCCAAACGCTGATGAAGGCTGTCGCCCAAATGTGTCTGATTGCTCTGACCTCTCCTGCTGATAATTACATTCAAATGTAAGAATAGTTCAGTGCGGATTTGAGCTTTTTTCCTTTGTCCAGTACTTGGTGAGTTTAACATTTTGGGTTGCACACACTTGCATATTTTTGCGACTACGCAGGACAGCCATTTTTGCGTTAGCGTATTGCGTTGCGTACTTCGGGCATAGCTCATCCTCTAAGGACAGTTCAAATAGTACTTCCTGCAGCCGATCATTAAAACTCTTCTAAAGTATTCCATTCATTTATATTGTTGAGTTGTACATTTGCTCTGTGAAGCTCATCTTGACATAGTTCCTTGTCTTCCATTGTGTAGGATCACTGAGCTGAAACTGAAGGGGTATTCCGACAACAAGAAGAGCTGGAAAAACATTGATGAAATCAGCGAAGTCTACCTCAATAGAACTGTCATCTCAGGTGAGTGCATTTCATAGGTGCATTTGCAGTATTAACTCCAGGGGCCTCTTTATTAGGTGGTAAATGTTTTGAAACAAAGTGAAAGGGGGAAGTAATACTACTTGAATATGTCCAATAAAAATATACATACAGTACCAGTCAACAGTTTGGACACACCTACTCATTCAAGTTTTTTTTTTCATTTTCACTATTTTCTACATTTTAGAATTATAGTGAAGACATCAAAACTATGAAAGAACACATAAGGAATCATGTAGTAGCCAAAAAAGTGTTAAACAAATATTTTATATTTGAGATTCTTCAAAGTAGCAACCCTTTGGCTTGATGACAGCTTTGCACACTCTTGGCATTCTCTCAACCAGCTTCAAACATTTGACTGGTTCTCTATATACTGAAAACGACCCTGGTTTTCTAGGCATCATGTGGAAGAAAACAGACTGAAACAGGGAGGGAAAACCTGTCCAATAAGAAACTCTTGATTTTGTTTTCTGTTGCAAAAGGTTTTGCTACGGTGTGCACTAATTAATACGACCCAGCATTTCCTCCTTCCAGACTACGCACAGGAGCACTGGAAGGAAGATGAGTTTTTCGGGTACCAGTATCTGAACGGCTGCAACCCCATGTTGATCCGTCGCTGCTCGGAGTTGCCGGCAAATTTCCCCGTCACAGAAGACATGGTCAAGCCCTCTCTTCGTGGATCGTCCAGCCTCCTAAGGGAATTGCAGGTACTGTACAGTATGTCAAAATGGGACTCTTTGGTAAAATAAATGAATTGATAAAAGTTGCCTAAATTATTGCAGTACCACTTATATTATGGGTGGCGCTGGACTAGGGGCAGTCCTCTTGGACCTAGGTGAATATCTTAGATATTCCCAATTATCAATGGAAGTCAATGGAGATCCCTTTGTTGGATGTCTAGACGTCCACTTTCTTGGACCATCAGAGGCATGTACCAGATTCCTTTTTGGACCTTCAGATGACTTTTGTGGAGTTCCATTCAGTATGTTTCTCAATAGCTAGGTTTCCATCCAATTGGCGACAGATTTTCATGCAAATATTCTCAAACCCGCATAAAAACAATATGCACATTTCCCCACTATAGAGGTTTCCATCAAATTGACCTGTTGCGGATATAAGGCTGTGTGATGACGTAGTTCACATAAAAATAACCTTTGTGGTTAAATTACCATGTACCCAAACATAAAAAATAAAAACATGTAAATGGCATTTCCATGGCATTTTCAACTCTGATGGCTTTGTCACAATCATTTTTCTGTTATATAGCGAATGTGCCCACTCTGGTCTTGCCACGTGCACTCTGGCCAACAGTAGGCAGATACAGTGCAGATATAGCCTACATGATGACATTATTATACGGACAAAAAATATAATTTTTTACTTATCAACGGCAGTCAAGCATCGGTCATCATGTCACCAGAAAAATACCCTCGATATTTATTGGAGAGGAGCATCAAGCTCATCACTGTGCACTTTCACCACCCTGTGAAGTTCATCATAACTTATTTCATCTGTAGCCTAATTAACTGCATGTTTTCCCGAGTCGTATTGAGAGGACCACACAACATATTTTATTTTATTTATTTATTTCACCTTTATTTAACCAGGTAGGCAAGTTGAGAACGAGTTCTCATTTACAATTGCGACCTGGCCAAGATAAAGCAAAGCAGTTCGACACATACAACAACACAGAGTTACACATGGTGTAAAACAAACATACAGTCAATAATACAGTAGAAAAATAAGTCTATTGTTACGTCCGTCGTCGGAAAAGACCAAAGCGCAGCGTGGAAAGTGTATATCTTTATTTTTTTTTAGAATGAACACCAAAAAAAAACACAAAAGATCAACGAATATAAAGTTCTGCAGGGCTATACAGCTACGGTGCAAAATCACGATCCCACAAAAAAAAAAAACAGGCTGCCTAAGTATGATTCCCAATCAGAGACAACGATAGACAGCTGCTTCTGATTGGGAACCATACCCGGCCAACAAAGAAATGGAAAACTAGAATGCCCACCCAAATCACACCCTGACCTAACCAAATAGAGAAATACACAGGCTCTCTAAGGTCAGGGCGTGACATCTATATGCAATGTGAACAAATGAAGTGAGATAAGGTAGGTAAAAGCAAAAAAAGGCCATGGTGGCGAAGTAAATACAATATTGCAGTTGAAGAATGTGCAAAGCAGAAATAGAAATAATGGGGTGCAAAGGAGCAAAATAAATAAATAAATACAGTAGGGGAAGAGGTCGTTTTTTGGGCTAAATTATAGATGGGCTATGTACAGGTGAAGTAATCTGTGAGCTGCTCTGACAGCTGGTGCTTATAGCTAGTGAGGGGGATAAGTGTTTCCAGTTTCAGAGATTTTTGTAGTTTGTTCCAGTCATTGGCAGCAGAGAACTGGAAGGAGAGGTGGCCAAAGGAGGAATTGGCTTTGGGGGTGACCAGAGAAATATACCTGCTGGAGCGAGTGCTAAAGGTGGGTGCTGCTATGGTGACCAGCGAGCTGAGATAAGGGGGGACTTTACCTAGCAGGGTCTTGTAGATGACCTGGAGCCAGTGGGTTTGGCAATGAGTATGAAGCGAGGGCCAGCCAACGAGAGCGTACAGGTCGCAGTGGTGGGTATATATGGGGCTTTGGTGACAAAACGGATGGCACTGTGATAGACTGCATCCAATTTATTGAGTAGGGTATTGGAGGCTAAATGACATGCCGAAGTTGAGGATCGGTAGGATGGTCAATTTTACGAGGGTATGTTTGGCAGCATGAGGTGAAGGATGAATTGTTGCGAAATAGGAAGCCAATTCTAGATTTAACTTTGGATTGGAGATGTTTGATATGAGTCTGGAAGGAGAGTTTACAGTCTAACCAGACACCTAGGTATTTGTAGTTGTCCACATATTCTAAGTCAGAACCGTCCAGAGTAGTGATGCTAGTCGTGCGGGCGGGTGCAGGAAGCGATCGGTTGAAGAGGATGCATTTAGTTTTACTTGTATTTAAGAGCAGTTGGAGGCCACGGAAGGAGAGTTGTATGGCATTGAAGCTCGTCTGGAGTGTTGTTAACACAGTGTCCAAAGAAGGGCCAGAAGTATACAGAATGGTGTCGTCTTCATAGAGGGGGATCAGAGACTCACCAGCAGCAAGAGCGACATCATTGATGTATACAGAGAAGAGAGTCGGCCCGAGAATTGAACCCTGTGGCACCCCCATAGAGACTGCCAGAGGCCCGGACAACAGGCCCTCCGATATGACATACTGAACTTTATCAGAGAAGTAGTTGGTGAACCAGGCGAGGCAATCATTTGAGAAACCAAAGCTATCGAGTCCGTCGATGAGGATGTGGTGATTGACAGAGTCGAAAGAGAATGTGTGGTGGGATTCGAAATGGTCGGTAATCTGTTTGTTGACTTGGCTTTCGAAGACCTTGGAAAGGCAGGGTCGGATAGATATAGGTCTGTAGCGGTTTGGGTCAAGAGTGTCCCCCCTTTGAAGAGGGGGATGACCGCAGCTGCTTTCCAATCTTTGGGAATCTCAGATGACACGAAAGAGAGGTTGAACAGGCTAGTAATAGGGGTTGCAACAATTATGGCAGATCATTTTAGAAAGTGTCCAGATTGTCTAGCACGGCTGATTTGTAGGGGTGAGATTTTGCAGCTCTTTCAGAACATCAGCTGACTGGATTTGGGAGAAGGAGAAATGGGGAAGGCTTGGGTGAGTTGCTGTGGGGGGTGCAGTGCTGTTGACCGGGGTAGGGGTAGCCAGGTGGAAAGCATGGCCAGCTGTATAATTTTTTGGGGGAAATTCTCAATTGTAGTGGATTTGTCGGTGGTGACAGTTTCCTATCCTCAGTGCAGTGGGCAGCTGGGAGGAGGTGTTCTAATTCTCCATGGACTTTACAGTGTCCCAGAACTTTTTTGAGTTTGTGTTGCAGGAAGCAAATTTCTGCTTGAAAAAGCTAGCCCTGGCTTTTCTAACTGCCTGTGTATATTGGTTTCTAACTTCCCTGAAAAGTTGCATATCACGGGGGCTGTTCGATGCTAATGCAGAACGCCATAGGATGTTTTTGTGTTGGTTAAGGGCAGTCAGGTCTGGAGAGAACCAAGGGCTATATCTGTTCCTGGTTCTAAATTTCTTGGATGGGGAATGCTTATTTAAGATGGTGAGGAAGGCATTTAAAAAAATAACCAGGCATCCTCTACTGACGGGATGAGGTCAATATCCTTCCAGGATACCCGGGCCAGGTCGATTAGAAAGGCCTGCTCGCTGAAGTGTTTCAGGGAGCGTTTGACAGTGATGAGTGGAGGTCGTTTGACCGCTGACCCATTACGGATGCAGGCAATGAGGCAGTGATTGCTGAGATCTTGGTTGAAAACAGCAGACGTGTATTTAGAGGGCAAGTTGGTCAGGATGATATCTATGAGGGTGCACGTGTTTACTGTTTTGTGGTGGTACCTGGTAGGTTCATTAATCATTTGTGTGAGATTGAGGGCATCAAGCTTAGATTGTAGGATGGCTGGGAGGTTAATAAGAGACAAAAGGAAAATGGGGTGCCCCTCTCTCGCGCGCAGGAACTATTCGCAGGACACTTGACTAGTTTTGAAAAAACTCGTTAATTTTTCAAAATAAAAGCCTGAAGCTATGTCTAAAGCCTGGTCACAGCCTGAGGAAGCCATTGGAAAATGAATCTGGTTGATACCCCTTTAAATGGAGGTTAGACGGGCCAGGAAACAAAGATTTAAAAAAATATACACTGCTCAAAAAAATAAAGGGAACACTTAAACAACACAATGTAACTCCAAGTCAATCACACTTCTGTGAAATCAAACTGTCCACTTAGGAAGCAACACTGATTTACAATAAATGTCACATGCTGTTGTGCAAATGGAATAGACAAAAGGTGGAAATTATAGGCAATTAGCAAGACACCCCCAAAAAAGGAGTGATTCTGCAGGTGGTGACCACAGACCACTTCTCAGTTTCTATGCTTCCTGGCTGATGTTTTGGTCACTTTTGAATGCTGGCAATGCTCTCACTCTAGTGGTAGCATGAGACGGAGTCTACAACCCACACAAGTGGCTCAGGTAGTGCAGTTCATCCAGGATGGCACATCAATGCGAGCTGTGGCAAAAAGGTTTGCTGTGTCTGTCAGCGTAGTGTCCAGAGCATGGAGGCGCTACCAGGAGACAGGCCAGTACATCAGGAGACGTGGAGGAGGCCGTAGGAGGGCAACAACCCAGCAGCAGGACCGCTACCTCCGCCTTTGTGCAAAGAGGTGCACTGCCAGAGCCCTGCAAAATGACCTCCAGCAGGCCACAAATGTGCATGTGTCAGCATATGGTCTCACAAGAGGTCTGAGGATCTCATCTCGGTACCTATTGGCAGTCAGGCTACCTCTGGTGAGCACATGGAGGGCTGTGCGGCCCCACAAAGAAATGCCACCCCACACCATTTATTTTTTTATTTTTTTATTTTACCTTTATTTTACCAGGTAAGTTGACTGAGAACACGTTCTCATTTGCAGCAACGACCTGGGGAATAGTTACAGGGGAGAGGAGGGGGATGAATGAGCCAATTGTAACTGGGGATTATTAGGTGACCATGATGGTTTGAGGGTCAGATTGAGAATTTAGCCAGGACACCGGGGTTAACACCCCTACTCTTACGATAAGTGCCATGGGATCTTTAATGACCTCAGAGAGTCAGGACACCCGTTTAACGTCCCATCCGAAAGACGGCACCCTACACAGGGCAGTGTCCCCAATCACTGCCCTGGGGCATTGGGATATTTTTATTTTTTTAGACCAGAGGAAAGAGTGCCTCCTACTGGCCCTCCAACACCACTTCCAGCAGCATCTGGTCTCCCATCCAGGGACTGACCAGGACCAACCCTGCTTAGCTTCAGAAGCAAGCCAGCAGTGGTATGCAGGGTGGTATGCTGCTGGCTGACCCATTGACTGACCATGACCATGCTGACCATGACTGACCCATTGCCAAACCGGTCATGCTGGAGGATGTTGCAGGCAGCAGAACGTTCTCCACAGCGTCTCCAGACTCTATCACGTCTGTCACATGAGCTTATGTGCTCAGTGTGAACCTGCTTTCATCTGTGAAGAGCACAGGGCGCCAGTGGCAAATTTGCCAATCTTGGTGTTCTCTGGCAAAAGCCAAATGTCCTGCACGATGTTTGGCTGTAAGAACAACCCCCACCTGTGGACGTCGGGCCCTCATACCACCCTCATGGAGTCTGTTTCTGACCGTTTGAGCAGACACATGCACATTTGTGGCCTGCTGGAGGTCATTTTGCAGGGCGCTGGCAGTGCACCTACTTGCACAAAGGCGGAGGTAGTGGTCCTGCTGCTGGGTTGTTGCCCTCCTACGGCCTCCTCCACGTCTCCTGATGTACTGGCCTGTCTCCTGGTAGCGCCTCCATGCTCTGGACACTACGCTGACAGACACAGCAAACCTTTTTGCCACAGCTCGCATTGATGTGCCATCCTGGAGGAACTGCACTACCTGAGCCACTTGTGTGGGTTGTAGACTCCGTCTCATGCTACCACTAGAGTCAGAGCACCGCCAGCATTCAAAAGTGACCAAAACATCAGCCAGGAAGCATAGGAACTGAGAAGTGGTCTGTGGTTACAAC
Organism: Salvelinus fontinalis; assembly: GCF_029448725.1. NCBI lineage: Eukaryota > Metazoa > Chordata > Actinopteri > Salmoniformes > Salmonidae > Salvelinus > Salvelinus fontinalis. The sequence continues at coordinate 59,959,776 of NC_074669.1, forward strand.
CTGCAGAATCACTCCTTTTTTGGGGGTGTCTTGCTAATTGCCTATAATTTCCACCTTTTGTCTATTCCATTTGCACAACATCATGTGAAATTTATTGTCAATCAGTGTTGCTTCCTAAGTGGACAGTTTGATTTCACAGAAGTGTGATTGACTTGGAGTTACATTGTGTTGTTTAAGTGTTCCCTTTATTTTTTTGAGCAGTGTATATCACTTCCGGGCTACTTTTTCTCAGGATTTCGCTTGCACAGACAATATTTTGACAGTTTTGGAAACTTTGGAGTGTTTTCTATCCTAATCTGTAAATTATATGCATATTCTACGATCTGGGCAAGAGAAAATGTCAGTTTACGTTGGGCACGTTATTAAATAAAAAACTAAATCTGACCCCTAGCGCTAAGAAGTTAATGCAACCGCTGTGTCAGATTTAACAAAAACTTTACAGAAAAAGCACAACGTGCTATAATCTGAGAACAGTGCTCAGAGCCCAAATAAGCCATAAAGATGTTCTCCATGTTGTGGAGTCAACAGAAGTCAGAATAGCATTATAAATATTCACTTACCTTTGATGATCTTCATCAGAATGCACTCCCAGGAATCCCAGTTCTACAATAAATGTTTGATTTGTTCGATAAAGTTAATCATTTATGTCCAAACACCTACTTTTTGTTAGCGCGTTTAGCCCACTATTCCAAATATGACGCGCGATCACTAGGAGCAGACGAAAGTCAAAAAGTTCCGTTACAGTCCTTAGAAACATGTCAAACGAAGTATAGAATCAATCTTTAGAATGTTTTTAACATAAATCTTCAATCATTTTCCAACCGGAGAATTCCTTTGTCTTCAGAAATGCAATGGAACTCAAATCAAATCAAATCGTATTTGTCACATACACATGGTTAGCAGATGTTAATGCGAGTGTAGCGAAATGCTTGTGCTTCTAGTCCCGACAATGCAGTAATAACCAACTAGTAATCTAACCTAACAATTCCACAACTACTACCTTATACAAACACAAGTGTAAAGGGATAATGAATATGTACATAAAGATATATGAATGAGTGATGGTACAGAACGGCATAGGCAAGATGCAGTAGATGGTATAGAGTACAGTATATACATATGAGATGAGTAATGTAGGGTATATAAACATAGTGGCATAGTTTAAAGTGGCTAGTGATACATGTATTACATAAAGATGGCAAGATGCAGTAGATGATATAGAGTACAGTATATACATATACATATGAGATGAGTAATGTAGGGTATGTAAACATTATATTAGCGGCACCTCCCCCCCCCTCCTCCCCCACTGAAAAGGCAGTGCCGCGAAATTCAAAAAAAAAATATTTTTTTAAATATTTAACTTTCACACATTAAAGTCCAATACAGCTAATGAAAGACACAGATCTTGTGAATCCAGCCAACATGTCCGATTTTTAAAATGTTTTACAGGGAAGACACTATGTACAGATGTAAATCTATTAGCTAAACACATTAGCATAATCCACCATCTTTTCTTTGTCCACCAACACCAGTAGCTATCACCAATTCGGCTAAACTAAGATATTGATAGCCACTAACCAAGAAAAAAACTCATCAGATGACAGTCTGATAACATATTTATGGTATAGGATAGGTTTTGTTAGAAAAATGTGCATATTTCAGGTAGATGTCATAGTTTACAATTGCACCCACCTTCACAAATGGACTAGAATAATTACAATGAGCAACGTGTTTACCTAACTACTAATCATCAAACATTTCGTAAAAATACACAGCATACACTAATCGAAAGACACAGATCCTGTGAATACAGACAATATTTCAGATTTTCTAAGTGTCTTACAGCGAAAACACAATAAATCGTTATATTAGCATACCACATATGCAAACGTTACCAGAGCATTGATTCTAGCCAAAGAGAGCGATAACGTAAACATCGCCAAAATATATTAATTTTTTCACTAACCTTCTCAGAATTCTTCCGATGACACTCCTGTAACATCATATTACACAATCCATATACAGTTTGTTCGAAAATGTGCATATTTAGCCACCAAAATCATGGTTAGACAATGACAAAAGTAGCTCAGCTGGTCAGACAATGTCGTGCACCATATTAGACAGTGATCTAGTCTTATACATAAATACTCATAAACTTGACTAAAAAATACAGGGTGGACAGCGATTGATAGACAATTTAATTCTTAATACAATCGCTGAATTACATTTTTTAAATTATCCTTACTTTTCAATACAGTTTGCGCCAAGCGAAGCTACGTCAAACAAGATGGCGTCCTAAGCCATTAACATTTTTCGACAGAAACACGATTTATCATAATAAATTGTTCCTACTTTGAGCTGTTCTTCCATCAGAATCTTGGTCAAAGAATCCTTTCTTGGGTCTAATCGTCTTTTGGTCGAAAGCTGTCCTCTTGCCATGTAGAAATGCACATTGCGTTCGGCATGAACTGGAACAGTGCCCAGAGATTCACAGTGTCTCAGAAATAAATGTCCCAAAATCGCACTAAACGGGTATAAATTGCTATAAAACGGTTTAAATTAACTACCTTATGATGTTTTTAACTCCTATAACGAGTAGAAACATGACCGGAGAAATATTACTCCCTACACTAATGCTTGGAACAAGTGCGGGTCGGTGTCCTCCGCGCGCCTGACGCAGCTGGAAAAGAGTTCCTACCTACAGGTTTTTTTTATTTATAGTGGCTGTGATTGGGCAATCGACACCATTCAAATCGTCATCACGTAAAGGCATCCAGGGGAAGACGTAAGCAGTGTCTGTATGCTCATAGCTATAACAGTGGCCTTCAAACTGACTCCAGATCAGGGGCCAAAATGTGTGAAATCTGACTCCATGTCAGGGAAATTGCTGTAGAATGAGTTCTGTTCCACTCAGAGACAAAATTCCAACGCCTATAGAAACTATAGACTGTTTTCTATCCAATAATATTAATAATATGCATATTGTACGATCAAGAATTTAGTAGGAAGCCGTTTAAAAAATTACACGATTTACATAAATAGTGACAACAGCACCCCCTAGCCTCAACAGGTTAAAGTGGCTTGTGATACATGTTTCCATAAATTTGCATCAATTCCCATTATTAAAGTGGCTGGAGTTGAGTCAGTATGTTGGCAGCAGCCACTAAATGTTAGTGGTGGCTGGTTAACAGTCTGATGGCCTTGAGATAGAAGCTGTTTTTTAGTCTCTCGGTCCCTGCTTTGATGCAGCTGTACTGACCTCGCCTTCTGGATGATAGCGGGGTGAACAGGCAGTGGCTCGGGTGGTTGTTGTCCTTGATGATCTTTATGGCCTTCCTGTGACATCGGGTGGTGTAGGTGTCCTGGAGGGCAGGTAGTTTGCCCCCGGTGATGCGTTGTGCAGACCTCACTACCCTCTGGAGAACATTACGGTTGTGGGCGGAGCAGTTGCCGTACCAGGCGGTGATACAGCCCGACAGGATACTCTCGATTGGGCATCTGTAGAAGTTTGTGAGTGCTTTTGGTGACAAGCCGAATTTCTTCAGCCTCCTGAGGCTGAAGAGGCGCTGCTGTGTGGGTGGACCAATTCAGTTTGTCCGTGATGTGTATGCCGAGGAACTTAAAACTTACTACCCTCTCCACTACTGTCCCGTCAATGTGGATAGGGGGGTGCTCCCTCTGCTGTTTCCCGAAGTCCACAATCATCTCCTTTGTTTTGTTGACGTTGAGTGTGAGGTTATTTTCTTGACACCACACTCCGAGGGCCCTCACCTCCCCCTTGTAGGCCGTCTCGTCGTTGTTGGTAATCAAGCCTACCACTGTAGTGTCGTCCTCAAACTTGATGATTGAGTTGGAGGCGTGCATGGCCACGTAGTCGTGGGTGAACAGGGAGTACAGGAGAGGGCTCAGAAAGCACCCTTGTGGGGCCCCAGTGTTGAGGATCAGCGGGGTGGAGATGTTGTTACCTACCCTCACCACCTCTTGGCGGCCCGTCAGGAAGTCCAGGACCCAGTTGCACAGGGCGGGGTCGAGACCCAGGGTCTCGAGCTTGATGACGAGTTTGGAAGGTACTATCGTGTTAAATGCTGAGCTGTAGTCGATGAACAACATTCTCACATAGGTATTCCTCTTGTCCAGATGGGTTAGGGCAGTGTGGTTGCAATTTCGTCATTTGTGGACCTATTGGGTCAGTAAGCAAATTGGAGTGGGTCTAGGGTGTCAGGTAGGGTTGAGGTAATATGGTCCTTGACTAGACTCTCAAAGCACTTCATGATGACGGAAGTGAGTGCTACGGGGCAGTAGTCGTTAATCTCAGTTACCTTAGCTTTCTTGGGAACAGGAACAATGGTGGCCCTCTTGAAGCATGTGGGAACAGCAGACTGGGATAAGGATTGATTGAATATGTCCTTAAACACACCAGCCAGCTGGTCTGCGCATGCCATGAGGACGCGGCTGGGAATGCCGTATGGGCATGCAGCCTTGCGAGGGTTAACACGTTTAAATGTTTTACTCACCTCGGCTGCAGTGAAGGAGAGGCTGCAGGTTTTGGTAGCGGGCCGTGTCAGTGGCACTGTATTGTCCTCAAAGCAAGCAAAAAAGTTATTTAGTCTGTCTGGGAGCAAGACATCCTGGTCCGCGACGGGGCTGGTTTTCTTTTTGTAATCCGTGATTGACTGTAGACCCAGCCACATACCTCTTGTGTCTGAGCTGTTGAATTGCGACTCTACTTTGTCTCTATACTGGCAATTAGCTTGTTTTATTGCCTTGCGGAGGGAATAGCTACACTGTTTGTATTCGGTCTTGTTTCCGGTCACCTTGCCCTGGGTTAAAAGCAGTGGTTCGTGCTTTCAGGTTCGGCGAATGCTGCCATCAATCCACAGTTTCTGGTTTGGGAATGTTTTAATCGTTGCTGTGGGTATAATGTCGCCGATGCACTTTCTAATGAACTCGCTCTCCGAATCAGCGTATTCGTCAATGTTGTTGTTGGACGCAATGTGGAACACATCCCAATTCACGTGATCGAAGCAGTCTTGAAGCGTGTAATGAGATTGGTCGGACCAGCGTTGAACAGACATGAGCGCGGGAGCTTCTTGTTTTAGTTTCTGTTTGTAGGCTGGAAGCAACAAAATGGAGTCATGGTCAGCTTTTCCGAAAGGAGGGCGGGGGAGGGCCTTATATGCGAAGTTAGAATAACAATGATCCAGGGTTTTACCAAGACTGGTAGCACAATCGATATGCTGATAGAATTTAGGGAGTTTTGTTTTCAGATTAGCCTTGTTAAAATGCCTGGCTACAATGAATGCAGCCTCAGGATGTGTGGTTTCCAGTTTACATAGAGTCAGATAAAGTTCGTTCAGGGCCATCGATGTGTCTGCTTGGGGGGGAATATATACGGCTGTGATTATAATCGAAGAGAATTCCCTTGGTAGATAATGCGGTCGACATTTGATTGTGAGGAATTCTAAGTCAGGTGAACAGAATGACTTGAGTTCCTGTATGTTGTTATGATCACACCACGTCTCATTAATCATATGGCATACCCCCCCGCCCCTCTTCTTACCAGAAAGATGCTTGTTTCTGTCGGCGCGATGCGTGAAGAAATAAGCTGGCTGCACCGACTCCGTTAGCGTCTCTCAAGTGAGCCATGTTTCCGTGAAGCAAAGAACGTTACAGTCTTTGATGTCTCTCTGGAATACTACTCTTGCTCGGATTTCATCAACCTTGTTGTCAAGAGACTGGACATTGGCGAGTAGTATGCTAGGGAGTGGAGCGCGATGTGCCCCTCTCCATTCCTGGTCGTAATGATGGTAATGATGGTGAGTTGACGTTGCTCTTATCTTCAGTAGTTCCTCCCGACTGTATGTTATGAAACCTAAGATTACCTGGGGTACCAATGTAAGAAATAACACGTAAAAAAAACAAAATACTGCATAGTTTCCTAGGAACGCGAAGCGAGGCGGCCATCTTTGTCGGCCCCGGAAGTTGATAGCTAACTCACATGAACGCGCATGGTCAGCTCGTGGCACTCTGGGAGAGGCCTTACTCAATAACCTCTCATTCGCCTCCACTTCACAGTAGAAGCATCAAACAAGGTTCTAAAGACTGTTGACATCTACTGGAAGCCTTAGGAAGTGCAATATGACCCCATAGACACTGTGTATTCGATAGGCCAAGAGTTGAAAAATTACAAAACTCAGATTTCCCACTTCCTGGTTGGATTATTCTCAGGTTTTCGCCTGCCATATGAGTTCTGTTATACTCACAGACATCATTCAAACAGTTTTAGAAACTTCAGAGTGTTTTCTATCCAAATCTACTACTAATATGCATATATTAGCAACTGGGACTGAGTAGCAGGCAGTTTACTCTAGGCACGCTTTTCATCCAAATGTGAAAATGCTGCCCCTTATCCCAAACAAGTTAAACATGTCCCAGTTTAGGTCACCTAGCAGCACGAGCTCTGAAAATAGATGCTCTGAATATAGACATATCATCATGTGACTCCAAGTTTACTTAGATATAATGGTTATTATATACATTTTTGCACATAAAAGTGCCATTCCACCACCATTTCTCGCATAATACATTTTACAGACACAAAAATATCACACCTTGTCTAGTATTATTTGTTTTGTTGACATGCTGAAAGTTTACAGACAAACGTTCTGTTTCCTTCAGGCCTGTCGTGACATTTTCTATCTGACATGTACTTCAAAAATGTTGGATGAAACCTGGCCACAGAAAAAATGAAAAACATCCCAGTATTACTTTCTTTTATGTTTTTGTGGGGGGATGGTAACCCTAAATTCCAAGAAAGTAATCGCAAAAATAACTTTATTGGATGTTTTTTGGGGATAATCCTAGTAAAACACAGAGCTAAAATACTTCTACACCTGCATTGCTTGCTGTTTGGGGTTTTAGGCTGGGTTTCTGTACAGCACTTCGAGATATTAGCTGATGTACGAAGGGCTATATAAAATAAACTGGATGATAAACTTGAAATAGCTGTTCCATTCCAAAATATCAAGAAAGTGAACCGTAATCCTAACCTGTTGCATTGTAACTTTTGGATTTATTCTCCCATGTCATCCAATCCCAAACAGAGCGGCAACATATTCCTGGTTGACTACAAGAACCTGGATGGATTAAAGGCAAACGTGATCAATAAGAAACAACAGTACATGGCGGCTCCTCTGGTCCTGCTCTACAGAACCCCTAATGACAAGCTGGTTCCCATCGCCATCCAGGTAAGGTTGACCTAACTAACTTTGAAGTGAAGACTACAGTCACGAAGACCATTACAAGTGAGAGAGTCTGTAAACCCATCATGATTCAATCTCCTTTAGAGAGCCCACTTACCCGTGGAGGCTGGTGGAGGTAGAAATGCAGAGTACAGGCTCATTACTACCGTTCCCTTCTTTACGTTCCAAACATTATGACGAGCCCGTCCTCCCCATGTTTCCCTCCACCAGCCTCCACTGTATCTGACAGCGCCCAAAGAAAATATGTTTGATATTGTCTTCAAATGCTTTTAATTAATGCATTACACACTTAGAACATCTGGTTCATCAAGGGTTCTTTGGGAAGGGTGATGGTTTTATGTGAAACCTTTGAGTCCTTCAATGCTTCTTTGGAGTTCAGAAAAGGGTTCTTTCCTCTTTTTGTGACAATTCAAATGTGTTTGGGGGGGGGGCAGCTCATCGTTATTTGGGGTGTGATTTGATCAAGGCTCGTTTTGAGTGACAGTGTCATTCCAGTTGATCTAATCTGTTGTGTAATTATGCCATTGTCACGCCCTGACCTTAGAGAGCCTTTTTTATTCTCTATTTGGTTAGGTCAGGGTGTGACTTGGGTGGGCAAATCTATGTGTTCTAATTTGTTGGCCGGGTATGGTTCCCAATCAGAGGCAGCTGTCTATCGTTGTCTCTGATTGGGGATCATACTTAGGCAGCCTGTTTTCCACCTGAGTTTGTGGGATCATGTTTTTGTACAGTTACTGTGTAGGCTGCAGAATGTTACGTTCGTTTATATTTTTGTTGTGTTTGGGGTGTTCATCAAATAAAGAAAGATGTACGCTTACCACGCTGCACCTTGGTCTCATTCATCTAATGACGGACGTAACAGCCATTACATGTTAAATATGACTATGGCCAGTGAAAGCGTCTTGTGAAATACGTCAAGGATAATCAACGACTATGTGTTCTCTGGAAAATAATTCATAATGAGGTGTGTTCCACAATGCGCTAGCAGAGTGGAACTAACCTTCCACAGAGTTACATTATTTTCCAGAGTACGCATAGAGCCCCGAGTTGATTATCCCTTTTATACCATGGCTATAACTTAGCACATTTACTGCTAGAAATGTGTTCATTTTCAGGGATAAATGAGTTCAACATCCACTGAAATAGCTAGCAAGTTTACTAGATAGCGACACTAGATGCCTGGGTATACAAAAAGTCTTTGTAGTTTAGCTAACCAAACCATCAGTCCTAGCTTGCTATTATGAATTCGAATTCAACAATGCCAATAACATTAACCTACAGCCATGTGCGCATTGTTGAGCTTATAATTTGAATAAAACATTTTTTTTTAAACAAATGTATCAACATTTTAAGCTAAACGATCTGATCTGTGGCATCAGCCTATTGCATTTTTACATTTTTCATGGTATTTATAGAACTTTAGGAAAGGGTTCTTTATAGCACCATAAACATTCCATTTATAACCTTATGTTCATGGTTATTTATAGAACCTTAAAAAAGGGTTCTATGTAGCACCAAAAAGGAATCTGCTATTGTTATTATTTGTATTTTTTTATTAAACAGGGATTATGTTACTGGTAGCCATCTATGGGGTCCCTAACACTCTCTCTCTCCACAGCTGAAGCAGAAGCCTGCAAAAAACAACCCCATCTTCCTTCCTACTGACTCTGAGTATGACTGGCTCCTGGCCAAGATCTTTGTGAGGAGCGCTGACTTTCAAGAGCATCAACTCAACGTCCACCTGCTGCGCACTCACCTCCTGGCTGAGGTGTTCGCCGTAGCACTGCTGCGCAACATGCCCATGGTGCACCCTCTCTACAAGGTACATAACACAGCACAGCATAGCATAACATAGCATAAACCCAGGAGGTTGGTGGCACCCTAATTGGGGAGGGCGGGCTCGTGGTAATGGCTGGAGTGGAATGGCATCAAACACATGGCTTCCATGTGTTTGATGCCATTCACTCCATCCCAGCCTTTACTATGAACCATCCTCCCCTCAGCAGCCTCCACTGAGCATAGCATAACATAACATATCATAGCATAACATAGCATAACATAATATAGCATAATATAACATAGCATAACATAATATAGCGTAGCATAACATAGAATAGAATAGCATAACATAAATCATACAATAAGATAATATATCATAGCATAACATAACAGAATATAGCATAGCATAACAGAATATAGCATAGCATAACATAATATAGCATAGCATAATATAGCATAGCATAACATAATATAGCATAAAATGTCCAGTTGAAAAGTATAGTGCTCCGAGAATCAAATAAAATACATTCATATTTGTCACATGCGCCGAGTACAACAGCTGTAGACCTTAACGTGAAATGCTTACTTACCAACAATGCAGTTAAGTAAATGCAGTTAATAAAATATTGACTAAATAAAATAAAGTTAAAAAATAACACAATAAAATAACAATAACGAGGCTATATACAGGCGGTACCGAGTCAATGTGCGGGGATACAGGTTACTCGAGGTAATTGAGGTAATTTGTACATGTAGGCAGTGGTAAAGTGAGGGGTGGGATAAATATAAATAGTCCGGGTTGCCATTTAATTGATCGTTCAACAGTCTTATGGCTTGTGGGTAGAAGCTGTTCATGAGCCTTTTGTACCTAGACCTGGCGCTCTGATACCGCTTGCTGTGCGGAAGCAGAGAGAACAGTGTATGACTTGGGTGACTCCAGTCTTTGACAATTTTGGGGCCATCCTCTGACACCGCCTAGTATAGAGGTCCTGGTTGGCAGGAAGCTTGGCCCCAGTGATGCACTGGGCCGTACACACTACCCTCTGTAGCGCCTTACAGTCGGATGCCGAGCAGTTGCCATACCAGGCGGTAATTCAACCGGTCAGGATGCTCTCCATCGTGCAGCTTTAGAACTTTTTGAGGATCTGAGGACCCATGGCAAATCTTTTCAGTCTCCTGAGGGGGAATAGGCATTGTCGTGCCCTCTTCCCGACTGTCTTGGTGTGTTTGGACCATGACAGAGGATAATGACACATGAAAGTATAATACACTTATTTCTAATGTGGTCCTCCAGACAGTCCTTACTAATGCCAGTTTCTCTCTTGGGATTGTTGACCATCCATCCTTCTCTCCACCCTGGTTTACTGCTTTAGCTTCTGATTCCACACACCCGCTACTCCCTCCAGATCAACCTCTTGGCCCGGGCATTTCTAATAGCTGATGAAGGAGTTTTCACTCAGGTAGGCTACTGACTGGACTATTTCCATAGAAGTGTGTGGTGTCCATATTAGGAATCACACATCCATGGAAGTTGTGTCAGAGTCAGCATACATGCGGTTGTATGTCTTGTAGTGAACCTACAGTACCCCCAAGTATGGTCACTTGGCCCTCCGGGTCAACATACTTGCTGGTAGGTTAACTATCTCTCATAGAACCAGTGTAATATTGCAGCTTAGTTAAAGTACATTATAATGTTACAGAATTATGTAATCAAGTAACTTTAAGTGACGTTGTAGTTTGCTGCTTCGGGCGGAGAGGGGATGAATGAGATCCTGAGGAGATCTGTGGCCTCATTGACCTACAGCTCCCTCTGTGTGCCGGAAGACATCACTGCACGAGGTCTGGAGTCAGTCCCCAACAACTACTACAGGGATGATGGACTCAAGTTGTGGGACATCATCCACAGGTAGGCTACGACAGAGCAGACCTACATGGTAGTACAGTATCATCCGCTGGTAGAATCTAGAGTGAAAGTATAGCTCTACATAGATATGACATCTTCTTCTTCCTTCATTCTTCCGTTGTCATCTTCGGTATAGGTTTGTAGAGGAAGTGATTAGTTTCTATTACAAGAGTGACTCAGAGGTCCGGGAAGACCAGGAACTACAGAACTGGATCAAGGATATATTTTACCATGGCTTCCTGGCCCAAGAATGCACAGGTGATGATGTACAGGGTAATAGGGGGGAGGGGGGAAGGACGTATGGGTAAATGTCTTGTTTTTACCATTATTTTTGTTTGTTTCTGGACCATAACTTCCTCGGCATAACTCACAACTCCCATGGACGTGACTGTCCTATAGTAACAGTCCACCCAGCTCCCCTGGCATAACTCCATTCATCACACACCTCTCTCGGTTCTTATCTTTCTGTCCAGGAATCCCTCAGTCTTTCTCCACTGTGCCAGAGGTCGTCAAGTTCGTCACCGTGGTGATCTTCACCTGCTCAGGCCAACATTCTGCTGTCAACTCTGGACAGGTGGGTGTAGCATAGTCCATACTTGTTTTCAAATGTGTTATTAATCTAAATCTAAGCACTACTGACGTTTTCTGCCTCATCTACCATTTTGGAAGATTTGCTAAAATGTTGTAAGGTTTTTTCTGTAATTCCTTGCCACTATCATATCATTTCAGAATAGCACTATATCGGATGTCAGTAATAATCAGTCATTTTTCATCATGTTACAGTATGACTATGGTGGCTGGATGCCCAACACCCCCATCTCCCTGAAACAGCCACCTCCCCCCACTAAGGGGCAGTCTACTGAGAGTACCATGCTGAAGACCTTGCCCGATGTCGGCACAACAGCGCAGGGCATGTCCACCATGTGGCTCCTTAGCAAGCAATCCAGTGACTTTGTGAGTCTGCCATCTTTCATGAACTATTATCAATATCATCTAGGCCCAAAATACTATATTTAGCTACAAAATATCCTATTTACGTGTGCGTTTAATGTTAATTGATATTGTATTTTGCTAACTTCAATTATTCTCCATATGCAGGTGGCCCTTGGCCATTACCCAGAGGAGCACTTCAACGAGATACCACCCTGCAGGATGATTCAGAAATTCCAGACGGAGCTGGAGGTTTTCAGCGAGACCGTCAATGCCAGGAACTCTGGGCTACCAGTGCCATACACCTATATGGACCCTGCTGTGTTGGAGAACAGCGTGGCCATTTAGATAAGCCAAAGTCCTAGACCAGGGTCCAGTTCATTAGGCACTAATTGGAAGAAAACTGAGGACCTACCTGGACTTTTCCAGTAAGGTTTATTTTTGTTGTCCTTCGTGCAGCTTTTTTAAATGTTTTCCATTGAGTGCCCTGATGAACATGACCCAATGATTCTGGAGGCATGCGCTAGTAAACATGCTTCAATCTATAAAATGTTTTATTGAGCATGATCATTTTTGGGGCTTCAATAAACTAATGTCTTAATTCAATCAGATAATGGGAAATCGTACTGTGGGCTCAGTCAGAATGTTATCGCTGTATCAGAAGTGTTAACTGTTAAACCAACACACACCTCCACATGGTGTCCCTCTCACGGACTAAGAAAACTTGTTGATGTTATTATTACTTTTGTACTTGTTAATGGATGTTAAGAAATACAGGGTCTTTCTGACGGATTCATTTCTGGTGCCATATAACTAACGACAACAGGGACTCCTGGTGAAAATGAGCTCTCCTGCTAAATGATGTGACACTGAAATGTTGATTAACAGTAAACAAGTATCAGAATAATATGAGAGAACAATAGGTGTGACTCCCGTTTACAATTAAAAGCTAATAATTTTCCATCTCCAGTCTTGTGATATTTGCCACATCTCATTTTGGTTGAATCCCTGTCTACCTCATGTATTAATTAAAAAATAAATGCATACAATTATGAAGTTATACTCTCATTTCCTGCTTGTTTTAAGTCACCTTTATCATCCTGACCCGAACCATACTGGTTCCAACAATGTAACCAGGGCATCTCAGTACAGCCTGTCTCGGTTTGGCCCAGTACACAGCAAAAGTGTTGGGTCCATAACACCATGGGTGTTTCAAATTCTGACATAAATGACCACTTTCTTAGTGCTGATGCTGTTACACTTACTCAGTGTTAGGGAATGACATGTAGTGTTACAGTATTTTTTTTGGTTTTGTTTTAACACTGTATGTTAAACCTCCCTGACCAAGGCCATTCTCCCCCGAATGCTAAGTTTGGTTCGCGGCCTGCTCGAGGAAGAGTCTAGGTGGTTCAAAACTTCTTCCATTTAAGAATGATGGAGGCCACTGTGTTCTTGGGGACCTTCAATGCTACAGATATTTTTTGGTACCCTTCCCCAGATCTGTGCCTTGACACAATCCTGTCTCGGAGCTCCACGGACAATTCCTTCGACCTCATGGCTTGGTTTTTGCTCTGACATGCACTGTCAACTGTGGGACCTTTATGTAGACAGGTGTGTGCCTTTCCAAATCATGTTCAATCAATTGAATTTACCACAGGTGGACTCCAGTCAAGTTGTAGAAATCTCAAGGATTATCAATGGAAACAGGATGCACCCGAGCTCAATTTCAAGTCTCATAGCAAAGGGTCTGAATACTTATGCAAATAAGGTATTTCTCTTTTTATATATAAATATCTATACTTCTACAGAAAATTCTAAAAACCTGTTTTCGCTTCGTCACTATGGGGAATTGTGTCTTGATTCATGCAGATGGTGTTGTTTTTTTAAGTACATTTTAGAATAAGACTGCAACGTAACAGAATGTGGAAAAAGTCAAGGGGTCTGAATACTTTCCGAATGCACTGTATATACAGATGTTCCAGAAAGAGATGCATGAGGTGAACGCCAGCTAAAAAAAACAGGTGCTTGATATTTGATTGAGATAAGAAATGTATTCCTGCACAGTCATGTTTGTGAAGCCAGCATGTCCCTCAACATCTTATCAACGAAGTAATAGTTTGTTTGTAGGGTTGTAACAATATATTCCTCACCAGGAGACATAATCAGACCCATGTTATTTGTATATTAACAAAGCCTAGTACATTCCATAAGGTAATTAGCAATGTGCAGAAAAGTATTAGGCTATGAGTTATAGTTGACTATAAAAAAAATGGTCTGAAAGTTAAATCAAAGGCATTTAATAACATTGTAAAATGAATTAACTCCATCATACAACGCAAAAGCATACGTTTAAATGAATGATCATTTAGAGAGAGACAACCTCAGGACAGCATCAAAAAGAGATATGAGAACATTTTAAACCATTTGTTCTGCTGGTACTCAAACTATGAGTTGTTAACCAATAGAATCCTGTAAAAGTGAACTTCCAATCAGATCACCAGACATACAGGATGTGATCACAACACTTCTACTCCCCAGAGGTGGGAACAATGCAGATGAGGCAGAATTCCTCAGAAAGACATGTTTGTGTAGTGATTGTATTCCTCAGAAAAGTTTCATGCCAATACCTGACGCTCCCAAACCTACAGTAACAGTCAATAGTTTGGACACACCTACTCATTGCAGTTTTTCTTTATTTTTACTATTTTCTACATTGTAGAATAATAGTGAAGATATCAAAACTATGAAAAAACACATATGGAATCATGTAGAAACCAAAAAGGTGTTAAGCAAATTAATTTAATTTTACATTTTTATTTCAGATTCTTCAAAGTAGCCACCATTTGCCTTGATGACAGCTTTGCACACACTTTTTGCATTCTCTCAACCAGCTTCATGAAGTAGTCACCTGGAATGCATTTCAATTAACAGATGTGCTGTGTTAAAAGTTAATTTGTGGAATGTCTTTCCTTTTTAATGCGTTTGAGCCAAAGAGTTGTGAGCCAAAGAGAGCCAAAGAGACATAACTCGTTGTGACGAGTTATGTTGTGACGAGGTAGGGGTGGTATACAGAATATAGCCCTATTTAGTAAAAGACCAAGTCCATATTATGGGAAGAACAGCTCAAATAAGCAAAGAGAAATGAAAGTCCATCATTACTTTCAGACATGAATGTCAGTCAATCCAGAAAATTTCAATAACAGTGGATAAATTCATTAGAGTTAACTGCACCTCAGTTTGCAGCCCAAATAAATGCTTCACAAAGTTCACAGAATAACAGACACATCTCAACATCAACTGTTCAGAGGAGACTGCGTCAATCAGGTCGAATTGCAGAAAAGAAACCACTACTAAAGGACACCAATAATAAGAAGAGACTTGATTGGGCCAAGAAACCCGAGCAATGGACATTAGACCGGTGGAAATCTGTCCTTTGGTCTAATGATTCCAAATTTTAGATTTTTGGTTCCAACCGCTGTGTGAGATGCAGAGTAGGTGAAAGGATGATCTCCGCATGTGTGGGTCCCACCATGAAGCATGGAGGAGGAGGTGTGATGGTGTGGGGGTCCTTTGCTGCTGACACTGTCTGAGATTTATTTAGAATTCAAGGCACACTTAACCAGCATGGCTACCACAGCATTCTGCAGCGATACCCCATCCCATCTGGTTTGCTCTTAGTGGGACTATCATTTGTTTTTGAACAGGACAATCACCCAACACACCTCCAGGCTGTGTAAGGGCTATTTGACCAAGAAGGAGAGTAATGGAGTGCTGCATCAGATGACCTGGCCTCTACAATCACCCGACCTCAACCCAATTGAGAAGGTTTGCGATGAGTTGGACTGCAGAGTGAAAGAAAAGTTGCCAACAAGTGCTCAGCATATGTGGGAACTAATTCGAGACTGTTGTAAAAGCATTCCAGGTGAAGCTGGTTGAGAGAATGCCAAGAGTGTGCAAAGCTGCCATCAAGGCAAACGGTGGCTACTTTGAAGTATCTCAAATATAACATATTTTGATATGTTTAACTCTTTTTTGGTTACTACATGATTCCATGGGTGTCATTTCATAGTTTTGATGTCTTCACTATTATTCTACAATGTATAAAATAGTAAAAATAAAGAAAAACCCTTGAATGAGTAGGTGTGTCAACTTTTGACTGGTACTGTATTTTAAAGAATAAGGGATTGTTAACTTGCTTCCCTTATCTGTTAGCGAGTTTTGCAATGGTATATCCACTTCCATTGAAACAATTGTTAACAGAAATAAGATTCAACTCACACTCTTTTCCACAGGAAACATTGGAAGTTGTTTTGAGAGGACATATAGTTACATTTTCTTGGAATAGATCATCAATACTCTGTGAATCCCACTCCAGCATTTTACAAGAAACGACTGAATCTACACACCAAATTTGATTGGATGTCCACCCAAAAAATCTGAACGTATGCTTATGCAATCTAGTGGTGCGCTATGCCCCTGAATACCACATAGAAAATATGCCTTTCGTACGGCCACCTTTCCTACGCACTTCTCAGTAGTTGGTATTCAAACTTCCCTTGTGCAGCTGCATAAAGGGCTTTGCTGGCGTGGTTCGCTTGTAGATTATTTATGGTTAGGAAAGTATTAATGAATCATGAAAAACAGGTCTGGAGAGCCTTTAGGAAAGAAAGAAAACGCTGGTTTGATTCATTCTGAAAACGGCCATTTTCAGTTCTTCAACCCATGGTAATGTTGCAAAATGATTGTAGGGAGAATAGTGTACAATAATAGGCTATACCCTTGTCTGTTGCCTGCACTAACCATTGCCTGCACTAAGCATTGTTACTAGTGATATTCAGCAACAAACACATGGTTGTGACTGCGTTTACAGAGGAAGCAAATGAAGGTTAACAAAACAATGTATTAAATGCATTGGTAACGTAGGCTATACCACCTGAAGGTAACTAAGAGTAAATAGGCAGCTGAATATGTGTCGTTATTAGTCCTACTGACGGCTGATATTGATAGTGGCTAATATCATATGAGCTATATCATAGCTGTATTATATGAGCTATATTATAGCAGTATCATATTAGCTTTCCAGGCACTATGAGATCTGGCATGCGACTACAATGTAGTTGACCTGGAACCCTGTATTCCTAGGCAGTGTCTGTCTAGTCTAGTGGAACTTCCATCCATGGTCTCTATGCTTGATTTGATTTGATTGGTCTCGAAGTGAATTGACGAAACCAGACTAAAACAATGAGAGACATCCAGTTCAGTGGAACCAACTCAGTCATTGTGTTTAAAATGTATGACAAGCCAACCTAATAAAGGCTTTTTAATTTTAAACAAAACTATACTAGTTATTGTTCATGGCTTTGAGTCTGAAATGTATTAGGTAAACATTTTCACACCCATTGTCTTACCTATATTTTCCTGAAAACACCACTACACCTTATCTTTCCTCTCTTACTGTGTTTTCTACAAACCTTCCCGAGAGACAATGAAACATTTTAGTAAAAGTGGAAGAGAAAAATAGACCCAACTCTCCCTTACAATTAAAAGCTAATATGTTTCTCTCAGGTCTTGTGATTTTTGCCTCCAACTTTTTTCATGTTGGTTGAATTGCTGTCTACCTCCCTCAAAGAAAATCATGAGCTTAGATAAATTCTAGACGTTTTTGTTAGATGTATTTGTTACGCCACTCGCATTCTTGCTCTAAAGCCACCGTATGTCCTGTATTTTAATATCAAATAACTTATCTTCACTCACTCACTCTCTAGTATTTTGAGCATCCCTTTGAAATCTTGCTCTTCCAAATATTATCCAATGTTATATTCTTGCTTGACCAAATGTCCAGTTCTTCTCTGAGGCCAGAGGGATGAAAGAGAGACATTTGGTGAACACCAGCTCCAAAAAACATCCCCATGGGCACAGACGTCAGTTCAACGTTTATTTTTCATTTACATTTTATTGAGTTGTGAGAATTCAACATGAAATCCCACAAAATGTGAACCTTGTAATTGGATTTAGGTTAAAAGTTGAGTGAGAAAAGACAAAATCCAAATGTTCCTTTACGTTGATAATATTTTTGTCCTTTTCAACATAGAGATGCTTTCATGTAAGTTCTAGGAATGGATACAAAGATTTTACACACATTGACATGGAGATATTTTCATGTAAGTTCTAGGAATGGATACAAAGATTTTACACACATTGACATGGAGATATTTTCATGTAAGTTCTAGGAATGAATACAAAGATTTTACTCACCCTAGCAGAGCTGGTTAGGTTGTTTTTATGTTATGCAGAGCGTTGGTGACTGCAACTGTGCTGCTGGCAACAATTTAATTACGCTTTTTTGCCAACGTTTACTGACACTGCTCCATATTCAATGGATCTTGAGCATTTGTAAATTCATCAGTTATTCTGCGCTTTGGCACACTCAGACGAGAGTGCTCTGAAGTCGGAGTAGATAGCCAGATCGAATTTACCAGCTACGTCTATCAGTTGTCGCAGTAACCACATGAACATTCTATTGAAATGGTTACTTACATAGTGGAGTATTTTGTTAAGACATGTTAGCTAAACAATTAACCATACTCTCAACTCATTCCATTACGACCCTGCATAAATCTGTAGGTAGCTAACCAACTAGGTTCAGTATTAGCTAGCTTACATTAGGCTATAACTAGCAAAGCAAATGGCTCTGAGATACGAATAATATTACTACACAGATCACACATGTAATGTTAGCTAGCGAGCCAGCCAGCCAACATTAGAAACGTGTAATATCAGAAAATGTAATTAGTCTAGCTATCTTCTCCCTCTCTTTAACGGATGCCACGGTTGCCCTTAGTTTGAGGATGTAATCCGGATATAGGTGTTTTCTCCATCTCCTGAGCTATCATACTCTAATTCCACTGATTTCAAAACTCGATCTCTTGGCATGTCCAGCCCACTCATTATCTCAGCCAATCATGGCTAACGGGAAGGTTGCTGACTTTTTCCGTGGCTAGACCAACTAGGCTCGGAATTTAAATGTTTTATTCATATTTACAGATGGCATACAAGTGTGTTAGTAAGTCACATGAAAGTTAATATGTTCCAGAAGGCATTTCTGCCAAAGAAATGCATTTTGATTAAAAAAAAAGTGAATGGCTCTCCTGTGAAGTTTTGACTCACGACATATGCCTAGTTTCCTGAAATGAGTTTCATATCCTGAGGCCTCATTTATTGTAGCTGGGGATTTTAACAAAGCAAATTTGAGGAAAACGCTACCGAAGTTATATCAACACATTGCCTCTAGTACTCGCACATCAAAAACTCTTGATCATTGTTACTCCCCCTTCCGGGATGGCTAAAGGGCCCTTCCCCGACGTCCCTTTGGCAAATCGGATCACAACTCCATCCTGCTCCTTCCTTCCTACAGGCAGAAACTCAAACAGGAAGTACCTGTTTTAAGGTCTATTCAATGCTGGTCTGACCAATCAGAATTCATGCTTCAAGATTGTTTTGATCACGTGGACTGGGATATGTTCCGGGTTGCCTCAGAATAACATTGACGTATACACTGACACGGTGACTGAGTTCATCAGGAAGTGTATAGGGGGTGTTCCCACTGTGACTATTAAAACGTATCCAAACCAAAAACCGTGGATAGATGGCAAAGGGAAAACAAGCCACGTCGCGGACAGCGACGTCTTGCTCCCAGACAAGTTAAACACCTTCACTCGCTTTGAGGATAACACAGTGCCACCGACTCGGCCTTCTCCCAAGGACCGTGGGATCTCGTTCTCCATGGCCGAAGTGAGTAAGACATTTAACCCTCGCAACGCTGTCAGCACAGACAACATCCCTAGCTGCATTCTCAGAGCATCCGCAGACCACCTGGTTGGAGTGTTTACGGACATATTCAATCTCTCCCTATCCCAGTGTGCTGTCCCCACTTGCATCAAGATGTCCACCATTGTTCTTCTACGCAAGAAAGCAAAAGTAACTGAACTAAATTACTATTGCCCTGTAGCACTCACTTCTGTCATCATTAAGTGCATTGAGAGACTAGTTATTAAAACCTGTTATGGCTGCAGCCCGGTGTCGGTACACTGATGACAACAGCCCGTCCAAGTGCAGGGCGCGAAATTCAAAATATATTTTTTAGAAATTTTAACTTTCACACATTAACAAGTCCAATACAGCAAATAAAAGATACACATCTTGTGAATCCAGCCAACATGTCCGATTTTTAAAATGTTTTACAGCGAAAACACCACGTATATTTATGTTAGCTCACCACCAAATACAAAAAAGCACAGACATTTTTCACAGCACAGGTAGCTTGCACAAAACCAACCTAACTAACCAAGAACCAACCAAACTAACCAAGAAACAACTTCATCAGATGACAGTCTTATAACAAGTTATACAATAAATCTATGTTTTGTTCGAAAAATTTGCATATTTGAGGTATAAATCATAGTTTTACATTGCAGCTACAATCGGAAATAGCACCGAAGCAGCTAGAACAATTACAGAGACCAAATTGAAATACCTAAATACTCATCATAAAACATTTATGAAAAATACATAGTGTACAGCAAATTAAAGACAAACATCTTGTGAATCCAGCCAATATTTCCGATTCTTTAAGTGTTTTACAGTGAAAACACAATATAGCATTATATTTGCTTACTACAATAGCCAACCACACAACAGCATTGATTCGTTAGGCACGTTAGCGATATCGAATAAACCATCAAAAGATATACATTTTTTCACTAACCTTCTCAAACTTCATCAGATGACAGTCCTATAACATCATATTACACAATACATATATGGTTTGTTCGAAAATGTGCATATTTAGAGCTGAAATCCGTGGTTATACAATGTGACCATGTAGGAATTATTTTCCAGAATCTCCGTATATGTTTCTGACACTCACCTATTCTGACCAAATAACTATTCATAAACTTTACTAAAAAATACATGTTGGACAGCAAATTAAAGATAGCTTAGTTCTTAATGCAATCGCCGTGTTAGAATTCTAAAAATAACTTCATTACGACATGCAGCTTACGTTATGGCGAGAGAGCGCCCAAAATCTGGGCGCAAACTAATAGTACACATGTTCGACAGATATATGAAATAACATCATAAATGGGTCCTACTTTTGATGATCTTCCATCAGAATGTTGTACAAGGGGTCCTTCGTCCAGAACAATCGTTGTTTGGTTTTAGAACGGCCTTTTTCCCTCTCGATTTAGCAAGCAAAACTTGCCAAGTGGCGCGAAGCTCTCCATCGTCAACAAACTCAGAGAACGGAACAATTGTCAATAGGGGGTGCTATTTGCACTTTGTAATAATTTCGTTCCCAAATTAAACTGCCTCGTACTCAATTCTTGCTTGTACAATATGCATATTATTATTACTATTGGATAGAAAACACTCTCTAGTTTCTAAAACCGTTTGAATTATATCTGTGAATGAAACAGAACTCGAGTTAGAGCATTTTTCCTTTTTTCTTTTTCATAGCTAGCATTAGCTGCTATTTCTACAGGAGAAGAGGACATCTTTCAACGAAAAGACGATTGTTCTGGAGAAAGCACACCTTGCCCAAGATTCTGATGGAAGCTCAGCAAATAGTAAGCAGTCTTTATGCTGTTAATTCGTATTTATGTTGACAAATGTCAAATAATAATTCCGCCATGAATTTCGGTGCGGTCTCGCTTTAGCGCACGCTGTATTGCGCAGTAACGTTAATTTTAAAAATCTAACACAGCGGTTGCATTAAGAACTAATGTATCTTTCATTTGCTGTCCAACCTGTATTTTTTTAGTCAAGTTTATGATTACTTATCGATTAGAACAGGTGTCTCTCCAAGATGGCGCCGGACAGATTGCTTGAAGTTTTGGCCACTAATCACACTGTATAACCACGATTTGTGCCGCTAAATATGCACATTTTCGAACAAACCCTATATGCATTGTGTAATATGATATTACAGGACTGTCATCTGATGAAGAATATCAAGGTTAGTCAAAAATTATATATCTTTTGCCTGTTTGTTACGATCGCTAACCTTTGCTGCTGGTAAATGGTGTTGTGTTTCTGGCTATTGTGGTAAGCTAATATAATGCTATATTGTGTTTTCGCTGTAAAACACTTAGAAAATCTGAAATATTGGCTGGATTCACAAGATCTGTGTCTTTCATTTGCTGTACGCTGTGTAATTTTAAGAAATGTTTTATGATGAGTAATTAGGTAATACACGATGGTCTCTGTAGTTATTCTAGTTGCTTTGGTGAGAGTTGTGATGGTGGCTGCAATGGTAAACTATGATTTATACCTGAAATATGCACATTTTTCTAACAAAACTGTAAGGGCTGTTGTCCTCCTCTTCCTCGGACGAGGAGAGGAGAGAAGGATCAGTGGACCAATACGCCGCAAGGTATGATGACATAATGATATTTATTGAAACACAAAGACGAATACGAAAACACTTGGAAAATTACAAAATAAGAAAACGACGTAGACGAAACCTGAACATGAACTTACATAACTACACGTAGAACTCACGGACAGGAACAGACTACATCAAAACGAACGAACAGCCAAACAGTCCCGTATGGTACATACATCGACGACACAGGAGACAATCACCCACAAACAAACAGTGAGAACACCCTACCTAAATATGACTCTCAATTAGAGGAAAACGCAAAACACCTGCCTCTAATTAAGAGCCATACCAGGCAACCCAAAACCAACATAGAAACAGAAAACATAGACTGCCCACCCAAAACTCACGCCCTGACCATTATACACATACAAAAACAACAGAAAACAGGTCAGGAACGTAACAGAACCCCCCCCTCAAGGTGCGAACGCCGGGCGCACCAGCACAAAGTCCAGGGGAGGGTCTGGGTGGGCAGTTGACCACGGTGGTGGCTCAGGCTCCGGACGCTGTCCCCACACCACCATAGTCACTCTCCGCTTCTGTATTCCCCTCCCAATGACCACCCTCAAACTAAACCCCCCTAAATGAACAGCCAGCACCCGGGACAAGGGGCAGCACCGGGACAAGGGGCAGCACCGGGACAAGGGGCAGCACCGGGACAAGGGGCAGCACCGGGACAAGGGGCAGCACCGGAATAAGGGGCAGCACCGGAATAAGGGGCAGCACCGGAATAAGGGGCAGCACCAGGATAAGGGGCAGCACCAGGATAAGGGGCAGCACCGGGATAAGGGGCAGCACCGGGACAAGGGGCAGCACCGGGACAAGGGGCAGCACCGGGACAAGGGGCAGCACCGGGACAAGGGGCAGCACCGGGACAAGGGGCAGCACCGGGACAAGGGGCAGCACCGGGACAAGGGGCGGCAGGTCCCGGCTGAGGAACTCTGGCAGATCCTGGCTGAGGGACTCTGGCAGGTCCTGGCTGAGGAACTCTGGCAGGTCCTGGCTGAGGGACTCTGGCAGGTCCTGGCTGAGGGACTCTGGCAGGTCCTGGCTGAGGGACTCCGGCAGGTCCTGGCTGAGGGACTCCGGCAGGTCCTGGCTGAGGGACTCTGGCAGGTCCTGGCTGAGGGACTCTGGCAGGTCCTGGCTGAACGGCTCTCGACGCTCATGGCAGGCTGACGGCTCTCGACGCTCATGGCAGGCTGACGGCTCTCGACGCTCATGGCAGGCTGACGGCTCTCGACGCTCATGGCAGGCTGACGGCTCTCGACGCTCATGGCAGGCTGACGGCTCTCGACGCTCATGGCAGGCTGACGGCTCTCGACGCTCATGGCAGGCTGACGGCTCTCGACGCTCATGGCAGGCTGACGGCTCTCGACGCTCATGGCTGGCTGGCGGCTCTCGACGCTCATGGCTGGCTGGCGGCTCTGGCAGATCCTGTCTGGTTGGCGGCTCTGGCAGATCCTGTCTGGTTGGCGGCTCTGGCAGATCCTGTCTGGTTGGCGGCTCTGGCAGATCCTGTCTGGTTGGCGGCTCTGGCAGATCCTGTCTGGTTGGCGGCTCTGGCAGATCCTGTCTGGTTGGCGGCTCTGGCAGATCCTGTCTGACGGGCGGCTCTAGCGGCTCCTGTCTGGGGGACGGCTCTAGCGGCTCCTGTCTGGCGGACGGCTCTGTAGGCTCATGGCAGACGGGCGGCTTTGCAGGCTCATGGCAGACGGGCGGCTTTGCAGGCTCATTGCAGACGGATGGCTCAGACGGCGCTGGGGAGACGGATGGCTCAGATGGCGCTGGGGAGACGGATGGCTCAGATGGCGCTGGGGAGACGGATGGCTCAGATGGCGCTGGTGAGACGGATGGCTCTGGCCGGATAAGGCGCACTGTAGACCTGGTGCGTGGTGCCGGAACTGGAGGCACCGGGCTAAGGACACGCACCTTCATACTAGTGAGGGGAGCAGGAACAGGGCACACTGTACTCTCAAAGCCCACTCTATACCTGGTGCGTGGTACCGGCACTGGTGGCACCGGGCTGAGGACAAGCACATCAGGATTAGTAGGGGGAGAAGAAACAGTGTGTACAGGGCTCT
Organism: Salvelinus fontinalis; assembly: GCF_029448725.1. Taxonomy (NCBI): domain Eukaryota; kingdom Metazoa; phylum Chordata; class Actinopteri; order Salmoniformes; family Salmonidae; genus Salvelinus; species Salvelinus fontinalis. Next base: position 59,984,178 of record NC_074669.1, read on the forward strand.
GGAGACGCACAGGAGGCTTAGTGCGTGTTGCCGGAACTGGAGGCACCGAACTGGATACACGCACTACAGGGAGAGTGCGTGGAGGAGGAACAGGGCTCAGGAGACGCACTGGTAGCCTAGTGTGCAGTGTAGGCACTGTAGGTACTAGGCTGGGGCGGGGAGGTGGCGCCGGAAATACCGGACCGTGGAGGCGTACTGGCTCTCTTGAGCATTGAACCTGCCCAACCTTACCTGGTTGAATGCTCCCGGTCGCCCGACCAGTGCGGGGAGGTGGAATAACCCGCACCGGCCTATGTAGGCGAACCGGGGAAACCATGCGTAAGGCAGGTGCCATGTATGCCGGCCCGAGGAGACGCACTGGGGACCAGACGCGTTGAGCCGGCCTCATGACACCTGGCTCAATACCCAATCTAGCCCTACCAGTGCGGGGAGGTGGAATAACCCGCACTGGGCTATGCACTCGTACAGGAGACACCGTGCGCTCTACTGCGTAACACGGCGCCTGCCCGTACTCCCGCTCTCCACGGTAAGCCTGGGAAGTGGGCGCAGGTCTCCTACCTGCCCTTGGCCCACTACCTCTTAGCCCCCTCCTAAGAAATTTTTGGGTGTTACTCACGGGCTTTTTGGGCTTCCGTGCCAGACGCGTTCCCTCATAACTCCGGTTCCTCTCTCCGGTAGCCTCTGCTCTCCTCAGTGCCTCCAGCTGTTCCCATGGGAGGCGATCCCTACCAGCCAGGATCTCCTCCCATGTGTAGCAACCCTTTCCGTCCAATATATCGTCCCAAGTCCATGAGTCCTGGTTGCTCTGTTGAGCTCTCCCTTGCCGCTTGGTCCTAGTTTGGTGGGTGATTCTGTAAGGGCTGTTGTCCTCCTCTTCCTCGGACGAGGAGAGGAGAGAAGGATCAGTGGACCAATACGCCGCAAGGTATGATGACATAATGATATTTATTGAAACACAAAGACGAATACGAAAACACTTGGAAAATTACAAAATAAGAAAACGACGTAGACGAAACCTGAACATGAACTTACATAACTACACGTAGAACTCACGGACAGGAACAGACTACATCAAAACGAACGAACAGCCAAACAGTCCCGTATGGTACATACATCGACGACACAGGAGACAATCACCCACAAACAAACAGTGAGAACACCCTACCTAAATATGACTCTCAATTAGAGGAAAACGCAAAACACCTGCCTCTAATTAAGAGCCATACCAGGCAACCCAAAACCAACATAGAAACAGAAAACATAGACTGCCCACCCAAAACTCACGCCCTGACCATTATACACATACAAAAACAACAGAAAACAGGTCAGGAACGTAACAAAAACATATGCTATACAATAAATATGTTATCAGACTGTCATCTGATGAAGTTGTTTCTTGGTTAGTGGCTATTTATATCTTTATTTGGTCGAATTTGTGATAGCTACTGATGCAGTCAAAAAATGGTGGAGTAAAAAAAGTGGTGTCTTTTGCTAACGTGGTTAGCTAATAGATTTACATATTGTGTCTTCCCTGTAAAACATTTTAAAAATCAGAAATGATGGCTGGATTCACAAGATGTGTATCTTTCATCTGGTGTCTTGGACTTGTGATTTAATGATATTTAGATGCTAGTATTTACTTGTGACGCTATGCTAGGCTATGCTAGTCAGCTTTTTTACTGATGGGGGTGCTCCCGGATCCGGGTTTGGGAGGAACTAGAAGTTAAACTATATTGAAAAAACATACTTTACGATGATATTGTCACATTTATCAAATAAAATCAAAGCCGGAGCTATTAGCCTTCTATAACAACAGCTTTTCAGAAGCCAACCCGGAAGTCCTTTCCGCGTCTTCCTGAACAAAGGAAATTGGGGTCCTGTCATTCCAAGCGCTGTCTTTTGACCATAGAAAGAGCTAGAGACCCCATTTCACCTCTCACAGCCTATTGACATCTAGTGGAAGGCGTATGAAGTGCATGTATACTAATAGATTTCAAGCAAAAGATTAGGTAGGCCCTGGAACAGAGTCTCGATTTGACATTTTTCACTTTCTGACAGGAAGTTTGCTGCAAAATGAGTTCTGTTTTACTCACAGATATAATTCAAACGGTTTTAGAAACTTGAGAGTGTTTTCTATCCAATAGTAATAATAATATGCATATTGTACGAGCAAGAATTGAGTACGAGGTCGTTTGAAATGGGCACCTTTCATCCAAGTTACTCAATACTGCCCCTGCAGCCCAAAGAAGTTAAGGATCATATCACCTCCACCTTACATGAAACCCTAAACCCACTTCAATTTGCATACCGCTCCAATAGATTCATAGACAATGCAATTTCCATCGCACTGCACCCTGAGTCTGAACCCCGCCCTGTGCAGCTGGGTCCTGGACTTCCTGACGAGCCGCCCCCAGGTGGTGAAGATAGAAAACAACACCTCCACTATGTTGATCCTCAACAAAGTGGCCCCACAAGGATGCATGCTCAGCCTCCTCCTGTACTCCCTGTTCACCCATGACTGCATGGCCACTCACGCCTCCAACTCAATCATGAAATTTGCAGACGACATAACAGTAGTTGGCCTGATTACCAACAATGACGAGACAGCCTACAGGGAGGATGTAAGGGCCCTGGCAGAGTGGTGCCAGGAAAATAACCTCTCCCTCAACGTCAACAAAACCAAGGAGCTTATCATGGACTTCATGAGAAGTCCAGAGGGAGTAAGTCCCTATCCACATCGACGGGACCGCAGTGTAAAAGGTGAAAAGTTCCTCAAAGTACGCATCAATGACAATCTGAAATTGTTCACCCACACAGACATGGTGAAGAAGGCGCAACAACCTCAGGAGGCTGAAGATTTCGGCTTGGCCCCTAAGACCCTCACAAACTTTTACAGATGCACAATTGAGAGCATCCTGTCGGGCTGTGTCACTGCCTGGTACAGCAACTGCACCACTCTCAACCGCAGGGCTCTTCAGAGGGTGGTGTGGTCTGCCTAACGCATCACCGGGGGCACACTGCCTGTCCTCCAGGACACCTACATCACCCGATGTCACAGGAAGGCCAAAAAGATCATCCCGAGCCACGGCCTGTTCACCCCACTATCATCCAGAAGGCAAGGTCAGTACAGGTGCATCAAAGCTGGGACCGAGAGACTGAAAAACAGCTTCTATCTCAAGGCCATCAGACTGCTAAACAGCTATCAGTAGCCGTCTACCACCCGGGTTATTCAACTCTGCACCTTAGAGGTTGCTTCCCTATGTACATAGACATGGAATTACTGGTCACTTTAATAATGTAACATAAGTCACTTTAATAATGTTTACATACTGCTTTACTCATTTCATATGTATATACTGTATTCTACTGTATTTTAGTCAATGTCATTCCGACATTGCTCATCCTGATATTTATATATATCTTAATTCCATTATTTTACTTTTAGATTTGTGTGTATTGTTGTGAATTGTTAGATACTACTGCACTGTTGGAGCTAGGAACACAAGCATTTTTCTACACCTGCAATAACATCCGCTAAATATGTGTATGTGACCAATAGAATTCAGATTTTTAAGCTTGAGCAAATACAATTCACACCAAGGGGTTTGGTTGACAAGTTTCATACAAAGTGGCAACATTTTGTTTCTCGGGGGGGGGGGGGGGTTGGGTTGTGAGCACATCTTGTCTTACTACTCTGAATACATTGCACAAGCAGGATGTTTTTTTTGTTCTGTCTTGGTTCCAGAGAATGTCCAATTGTCATAAGCAAATAAAAATGTTCCTCTTTCCACTGAATCAGAAAGGTGTGTCAATGAACGCTTTTCATTGTCCCTACGAGACAACAAACCATATAAAAGAGCCATGACATCTGAGGTGCTGAGTACAGTGGAACTACGATTTCTCATTGCTGAATTATTGCATCTTATCAGGGTAAGAAAGCTATATGAACCTATATATTCATAACGTTCTTTATTATTTGACATGTAATAGATGGATTCCATGGCCTTTTCTCATTTGACTTTGCTGTTGAATATAACGTTTCACATTGTCAAAAGGAACCTGCAAGTAAGCATTTCGTTGGACGTGTATACCATGCGTATTACGTACATACGACTTTAAAACTTAAAACTTTATATTGCAATAAGTGTTGACTCTAATTTCGAACATGTACCTAATATTTGTGGATCTTTGTATAAAGTATACTGTACTGATTGTCATCCATATGGTTTTAGAAAAAAAAAAATACCAAGATAACAATCCTTTTGGATCATTGTGTGGCCTTAATCTGACACAATAGCTAAACAAAATGATTCATCATCAGTCTCTCAATTAAATATACCATTTATTTTATACAACGTGTGGTTCTAATCCTGGATGCTCATTTGTTAAAACCGCATTCCAGCTGGTGTCTATTCTACAATTCACCAGCTAAATCTGATGTTGAAATGTTGAAATGTTGAAATTTACTCTGTTCCATCTGACTGCTCAATCCTCTGTCTCATCAGCTCAGCCAGGCAATGTATATACTAGATCTACACTGTAAAAACCATCTAGACATTATGTCCCATTTCTTTTAGACTAACATTTTGGTTTTCAACAGCGGAGATTTGTAATAACCTTGCTGTGTGTCTCTCTGAATTTCACTGTTGCAAATATCGATCTCCAGCTGTCCTATGGTAATGAATGTGTCGGGACAAGACAGACAGGCTGGCAGCTTTTCTCAGCCATTCGAAATCATGAATCAGCATGATTTCTATGCATATATACAAAGAAATCAATAGATTTTCCAGCTTCAGTTTGAAGTGATTGTGTTAGCTGTGTAGTTGGCAGTCTCTTAAGAACAGTGGCCTGGCGAAAGAGCAAATGTTCTATGCAAGGTGAAATGGCACATATTTAGCTGATTGTTATGGATATATAAAAAATACATCACTAGAAAACAGCTTGAACAAATGTATATGAAGCTACTTTGTTGTTACTCTGGCTGCACTGTTTGACGGGACTGTGTTAGCCAAAGTTGGCTCGCTAGCAAGCAAGGGATAAGAACGTTGCCAGAAAGCAATTTACCTGTCTAACATCAGCGCTCAGATGGGAGGGGTGGAAATATTTGATGTGTATATGATTCAAAGTGCTAATTTCAGGCAGCGCTGGTAGGGATATGTAAGACCAACCAAAGCTGGTTTTAGTGGTAACGCAGTTGGTCATGGCATGAATTTTGATAGCGGAAACGCAGGTTATACAGCCGTGACGCACATTGCCCATATGTGTATGGAACGAGATGTGCTTTTGGTGCCTGTATACTTAATATTTAGAAACATCAAAGACTAATGATTTTTCCCCATTTCGTTTTATTTAATTAAAAACTAAACATTGCCTCCCCTCCTCTCAATGAAGGCTGTTTCTTTTTGTCCTGCCCAATGTAATCAAATAGGCTAGTCAAGACCATTGATAAAGTGAAAATGTGAAGAGTAATGTGTTGTCTTGGATTTGCCCCAAACATAACACTTGTATTCAGGACGAAAAAGTTAATGGGTTTGCCAAATTTTTTGCAAAATTACTTTAGTGCCTTGTTGCAAACAGGATGCATGTTATGGAATATTTGTATTCTGTACAGGCTTCCTTCTTTTCACTCTGTCATTTAGGTTAGTATTGTGGAGTAACTACAATGTTGTTGATCCATCCTCAGTTTTCTCCTATCACAGCCTTTGATGAACTATAACTGTTTTAAAGTCCCCATTGTCCCCATGGTGAAATCCCTGAGTGGTTTCCTTGCTCTCCGGCAACTGAGTTAGGAAGGACGCCTGCATCTTGGTACACTGAAATAAAAATGGTGCTTTGAATTTACTTAATTCAAATGTGTACATCGGTTCAACATGAATGAAACATGTTAAACACACATTTTTCTTTTTGTGAATCAAGTATAATATTTTGCATAAATGCATTGTAATGGAATAAAATCAATTTAACATGATTTGGTAAAGCTAATTTTTCTAGCATTTGAATTAAATGTGTAGCTTCAAACGGATTTGATCATGTTCCCTAAACCTGATCACTACTTTATAATTAACATTATTTTATTGATGACATTACTCTGTATTATGGACAAGGTTCTACATAATTATTAATGTAAGCACAAGATTAAATGCTGCCATTTTCTATCTTAGTGTTTGTATTCATAAAAATGAATAGGGAAATATAAAGTACATTCTAAAGATGTGTAACCAAGGAGCAAGAGACCATTTGCATCAGCAACAAAGGCAAAAGGCATGTGTTAAAAAAATTATACTGTATTTTCTGTAACGGTTCTGTCACGATCGTCATAATAAGCGGACCAAGGCGCAGCTTGAGAGACATAGATCTTCCTTTTATTGGACGAAGACGTAACACGAAACACTCTTACAAAACTAACAAAGCTATAAACGAAAGTGCACACACAAGCTACTAACATTAAACATATACAATTACCCACAATCACCTAAAGCCTATGGCTGCCTTAAATATGGCTCCCAATCAGAGACAACAATAAACAGCTGTCTCTGATTGAGAACCAAACCAGGCAACCATAGACTTTCCTAAACCTCTATACCGAACACAACCCCATACACTATACACAACCCCCTAAACAATACACACACCCTAAACTAGACAAAACACACAAACATCCCCCATGTCACACCCTGACCTAACTAAACTAATCAAGAAAATCAATATAACAGAGGCCAGGGTGTGACAGGTTCAGCTCCTTGGAATGACAAATGTAAATTCACTGACATTCAGTGTTCAATGAATTGCACAGGCCTAAATCACCTTGCTGTAGGCTATATAGCTGCATAGGAAAAGAGTTGCACAATAGCTCCATATTTGGACATGCTCATTCTGTTTTGAGTGTTTGTGAACAAGTTCAACATAAGTCAAACATACAGTCTGAAACACACAACAAAACAGCTCACTGAAACAGCCTGTTTAAATGCAACAGCTTTGTTAGAAAGTTTGTTCCTATTCAGTTCCATAAAAACCTTCTGAAAGACTTCAAAGGTGTGGCGGTGCTCAGTAGGGTAACTGAGGTTCATGGCATACATCAGGCCCAACAACAAATGCTACGTTGCCCAGATCCTGCAGCACCTTGACGCCTTCAAGGACAATCCCAGCGTCCTCTGGTTCCTCACTTGCGGCATGGTCTTCGATAATGTAGATCCCCCACAGTAGTGTCCTCAATGGCTGCCTTGGTGGACTCTTCATCCATGCCATGAACAAGACACAAAGACAAAATTTGTCAATCATACAAAATGAATCATTCATCAATGAAGTGTTTACAGTTACGGACTCTAGATTGCAAAAAAGTACAGCTGATGAAGCACAAGAGCATGATACAGACAGAAATAAATCAAGACTGGAGTCCTTTTAAGTGTCAACTAAATCAAGAACTGCTGGTAATATTTGAACACCGCCTATTACAAGGCTAAAATTAAGTGGTTCTAACCAAGATTTCCATTCTATTCAGATTACATTTGAGACATAGCCAATATGATCACTATATTCAGCACTCATGCAAACATAAAAGACATGGAGTCTAATCTGAATAATACAATTCTGAATTTTTAAAAAGTGCATCTAACCGCAGCTATTGAAATAAAATGGAAGACAGAGGAGATGACAGTAATATAATAGCTAGTGATAGAATATGATGGTGGCACGAAACAGGAGAGGAAGAGAAAGAAGAAGGAAACACTTCAATCTATTAACACACGATAACATTGTGTTATTGAATGTACGTTTGTTTATGTGTAACTCTGTTTTTGTCGCACTGCTTTGCTTTGTCTTGGCCAGGTCCCAGTTGTAAATGAGAACTTGTTCTCCACTGGCCTACCTGGTTAAATAATGGTGAAATAATAAAAAAATAAAAAAGAACATACCACATATTCCTGAACAAGATTTTCTGGGTCTTCACCCATATACCCTCAGACTTCCTTTATGATGCGTTCCCGTCCGTCGTCTATGTTGCTATTCTAACAAAAGAGAAGGATTTTTTTTAAATGTATGTCTAATTTTTAAATCAACTTTTGGTGTAGAACCACATATGAATATGTCTTTTGAAGCATAAGGAATTCTTACATCAGTACCATGCTTGATATGAGTCTTCTGCCCAGCTGTCCTCCTCCTTCTTTGGAACAACATTCAGCAGGTTATCTGAGTGTATATCACGTTGAGAAAGACATTTGGACTGGAGTGGGGTTGTGGTGATTCTCTTAAAGTCAGCATTGACCTGAAAATGGTAGTTAAACAAATTAGATTTTAAAAAAGCAGAAAGGAAAATAGACTGGCGATGATCACACATGCAGCAAACAAGAGGGTTCTCTATAGGGAGAGAAATAACTAGGCAGTCGGCACAAATGGTGCTAACTCTGATTAAGGCTCACTTATGTGGCAAGCTGAAGGAAAATAATATTCTACCTTCACCAACAAATCCCAGCTAACATACCCAACAATAAGACAAGCATGGCTAACTTACCACAATGACTTCAAAGAGCACAGACCATCTTGCCATGAAGTCCTCTGCCATGGGTGCATCACGGACAACTTCATGTCTCCTGTATGCAAATGTCTTCTCCATTTTTGAACTTCACTGTCTCTCTGTTTTTCCTTTTCTTCACATCGGACAGCAGAGCTTTCCGCATGTCCTCGAGGCTCTCTTCTGTTTCTCCTGAGGGATATGTGGGGCAAAAGTTCACTTTGTCTTTTTAACACCATAGGCTGCACTTGACTTCCCTGCAGGTTTGTGCTTCAACGAGTTTCTCGTCACCTCTAGACATCCCAGTCTTCTCAGGCGAGTGCGGCAGTTTGCCAGTTTGTATTTCAAACTGGTTTTCCATCCTCCACATACAGTGAAGGAACACTTCTCAGTCAGATTTTTAGTAACCTCTGTTGAGTGGACATTACTTTGGTGCACAATTAAGGCATTCCAGGTCTTAAATACGCCTGGACAGTCAATGTATGTACATAGGTAACGAACAGTACGGCCATAATGTGGGTGCTTTAACTTGTAATGATGCAAAAGTTGTAACCTACTTGACACCAATTCTGAACACCCCTTACATTTCCACAACAGTGGAAAAAAGAGAGCAGAAATACCATAAGACCTAAAGACTGAAATTCAGTGCAACACGAACCAACAACCTGGAAGAGTACTCACAAACACTGTATAGCCTTTGAATGGGTAGACAAAGCAGCACAAATGTAGTTGGCAAACATCATGGACCTGTAAATATACATTTTGTTCATGAAATTATCATTTTTTTTCATTATGAAATGTTTTATCTATTGATTTATGCATGCATCCATTCATATGCACATACGTTGAATGTATTGATAAACCCATAATATAAAGTAACACTGTTCAAGTGCTAAAATGAACTCCACATCCCATTTCAATAAGTCTGTATGTCACCTTTGCACCACGTTTTACAACATGGAAGCAGCCATGGGAAAACTGTTAAACTGCATGAAAGCACCAATCTTATTGGATTAGGTGTATAATCATTAGATCTTAAACATGTAATGAAAAACTTTTTTTTAATGTCTGTTTTGATGCAAATACATGAACTTTTTAAAATGTTTAACTTTTATCTTACAAAAACAATTTGGTGCACTAAATGCTGCTACAAAGTGATTGTAGACTATGTCGTGCACAAGCACCAAAGCATTAGTTAGCTAGCAAGTTAGCTAGCTAGCTCAAGCGGTGTGCACTCCTCAGCAAAACTTGGTAAATTCTAAGTTATTGAACAATAGGTAAATATCGTGGTGTTTCTCCACCTAACTTTACCTCCTTGCAAAATGTTAATCTTGACCTAGTCCTGTTTTACTGTTCATAGAAGCTAGCTAGCAACATGGTCTTTTACCTTTCAAATCAAATCTAATTTTATTTGTCACATACATGCATGGTCTGTTAGCAGATGTTAATGCGAGTGTAGCGAAATGCTTGTGCTTCTAGTTCCGACCATGCAGTAATATCTAACAAGTAATCTAACCTAACAATTTCACAACAACTACCTTATACACACAAGTGTAAAGGAATGAATAAGAATATGTACATAAAAATATGGATGAGCGATGGCCGAACGGCATAGGCAAGATGCAGTAGATGGTATAGAGTACGGTATATGCATATGAGATGAGTAATGTAGGGTATGTAAACATTATATAAAGTGGCATTGTTTAAAGTGGCTAGTGATACATTTATTACATACATTTTTCATTATTAAAGTGTCTAGAGAGAGTCAGTATGTTGGCAGCAGCCACTCAATGTTAGTGATGGCTGTTTAACAGTCTGATGGCCTTGAGATAGGAGCTGTTTTTCAGTCTCTCGGTCCCCGCTTTGATGCACCTGTACTGACCTCGCCTTCTGGATGATAGCGGGGTGAACAGGCAGTGGCTCGGGTGGTTGTTGTCCTTGATGATCTTTTTGGCCTTCCTGTGACATCGGGTGGTGTAGGTGTCCTGGAGGGCAGGTAGTTTGCCCCCGGTGATGTGTTGTGCAGACCTCACTACCCTCTGGAGAGCCCTGCGGTTGTGGGCGGAGCAGTTGCCGTACCAGGCGGTGATACAGCCCAACAGGATGCTCTCGATTGTGCATCTGTAAAAGTTTGTGTGTTTTTGGTTTTCTTCACCACGCTGTCTGTGTAGGTGGACCAATTCAGTTTGTCCGTGATGTGTACGCCGAGGAACGTAAAACTTTCCACCTTCTCCACTACAGTCCCGTCGATGTGGATAGGGGGCTGCTCCCTCTGCTGTTTCCTGAAGTCCACGATCATCTCCTTTGTTTTGTTGACATTGAGTGTGAGGTTATTTTCCTGACACCACACTCCGAGGGCCCTCACCTCCTCCCTGTAGTCCGTCTCGTCATTGTTGGTAATCAAGCCTACCACTGTAGTATCGTCTGCAAACTTGATGATTGAGTTGGAGGCGTGCATGACCATGCAGTCATGGGTGAACAGGGAGTACAGGAGAGGGCTGAGAACGCACCCTTGTGGGGCCCCAGTGTTGAAGATCAGTGGGGTAAAGATGTTGTTACCTACCCTCACCACCTGGGGGCGGCCTGTCAGGAAGTCCAGGACCCAGTCTGCACAGGGTTGGGTCGAGACCCAGCTTAATGACAAGTTTGGAAGGTACTATGGTGTAAAATGCTGAGCTGTAGTCGATGATCAGCATTCTTACATAGTTATTCCTCGTGTCCAGATGGGTTAGGGCAGTGTGCAGTGTGATTGCGATTGCGTTGTCTGTGGACCTATTGGGGCGGTAAGAAAATTGGAGTGGAGTGCTCCGTAAACACATATTTAGCTACAACGCCAATATGTTTCAGACTCAAGAGCACAAAATGAAGATATGGAGCAATCACTAATAACTGTAAAGGCAGTCATTGTTGTTCTCCCCCTTAGACGAGAAGGAGCATGGATAGGACCAAGATGCGGATTGAGGGAAATAAGCCATCTTTTAATGAAAACAGCAAACAAGACACTACAAAACTACAAAACAACAAACGTGACTAACCTTCAACCGTCCATGTGTGGACACAGGAACAAACACCCACAAAACCCCAGTGAAACCCTGGCTACCTTAGTATGACTCTCAATTAGAGACAAACGATACACACCTGTCTCTAATTGAGAATCATACCAGGCCGAACACAAAAACCAACCTAGAAATACAAAACATAGACTACCCACCCAAAACACACGCCCTGACCAAAAACACATACAAAAACAACATAAAACAGGTCAGGACCGTTACAGAACCCCCCCCTCAAGGTGCGAACGCCGGGCGCACCAGCACAAAGTCCAGGGGAGGGTCTGGGTGGGCAGTTGACCACGGTGGTGGCTCAGGCTGAGGGCGAGGTCCCCACCCCACCATAATCAATCCCCGCTTCTTTATCCCCCTCCCAATGACCACCCTCCCACTAACACCACCTAAATGAAGGGGCAGCACCGGGATAAGGGGCAGCACCGGGATAAGGGGCAGCACCGGGATAAGGGGCAGCACCGGGATAAGGGGCAGCACCGGGATAAGGGGCAGCACCGGGACAAGGGGCAGCACCGGGACAAGGGGCAGCACCGGGATAAGGGGCAGTACCGGGATAAGCGGCAGGTCCTGGCTGAGGGACTCCGGCAGGTCCTGGCTGAGGGACTCCGGCAGGTCCTGGCTGAGGGACTCCGGCAGGTCCTGGCTGAGGGACTCCGGCAGGTCCTGGCTGAGGGACTCCGGCAGGTCCTGGCTGAGGGACTCCGGCAGGTCCTGGCTGAGGGACTCCGGCAGGTCCTGGCTGAGGGACTCAGGCAGGTCCTGGTTTATGGACTCCGGCAGGTCCGGGCTGAGGGACTCCGGCAGGTCCTGGCTGGACGGCTCTGGCAGGTCCTGGCTGGACGGCTCTGGCAGGTCCTGGCTGGACGGCTCTGGCAGGTCCTGGCTGGACGGCTCTGGCAGGTCCTGGCTGGACGGCTCTGGCAGGTCCTGGCTGGACGGCTCTGGCAGGTCATAGCAGGACGGCTCTGGCTGGTCATGGCAGGACGGCTCTGGCTGGTCATGGCAGGACGGCTCTGGCTGGTCATGGCAGGACGGCTCTGGCTGGTCATGGCAGGACGGCTCTGGCTGGTCATGGCAGGACGGCTCTGGCTGGTCATGGCAGGACGGCTCTGGCTGGTCATGGCAGGACGGCTCTGGCTGGTCATGGCAGGACGGCTCTGGCTGGTCATGGCAGGACGGCTCTGGCGCTAGGCAGACGGCAGACTCTGGCCGGCTGAGACGCACTATAGGCCTGGTGCGTGGTACCGGAACTGGAGGTACCGGGCTGAGGGCACGCACCTCAGGGCGAGTGCGGGGAACAGGAACTGGGCACACTGGACTCTCGTGGCGCACTCTAGGCCTGGTGCGTGGTACCGGAACTGGAGGTACCGGGCTGGAGACACGCACCATAGGGAGAGTGCGTGGAAGAGGAACAGGGCTCTGGAGATGCACTGGAAGCCTGGTGCGTGGTGTAGGCACTGGTGGTACTGAGCTGGGGTGGGAAGGTGGCGCCGGATATACCGGACCGTGAAGGAGGACACGTGCTCTTGAGCACCGAGCCTCCCCAACATTACCAGGTTGAATGGTCCCCGTAGCCCTGCCAGTGCGGCGAGGTGGAATAGCCCGCACTGGGCTATGCAGGCGAACCGGGGACACCACCTGTAAGGCTGGTGCCATGTACGCCGGCCCGAGGAGACGTACTGGAGACCAGATACGTTGGGCCGGCTTCATGGCACTCGGCTCGATGCCCAACCTAGCCCTCCCAGTGCGGCAAGGTGGAATAGCCCGCACTGGGCTAAGCACGCGTACTGGGGACACCGTGCGCTTTACCGCATAACACGGTGTCTGACCAGTACGACGCCCTCTTACTCCACGGCAAGCCCGGGGAGTTGGCTCAGGTATCCAACCCGGCTTCGCCACACTCCCCTTTAGCCCCCCCCCCAAGAAATTTTGGGGTGAGCCTCTCGGGCTTCCGGCCTCTCCTATGTGCTGCCTCCTCATACCAGCGCTCCTGGGCTGTGGCTGCCTTCCTCTCCTCCCGAGAGCGGCGATTCTCTCCAACCCTTCCCCAGGGTCCCTTTCCGTCCATGATCTCCCAAGACCATTCCTCCTGTGTCCAGTGCCTTAGTTCCTTTTCTCTCTCCTCAATCCGCTTGGTCCTGTTATGGTGGGTGTTTCTGTAAAGGCAGTCATTGTTGTTCTCCCCCTTAGACGAGAAGGAGCATGGATAGGACCAAGATGCGGATTGAGGGAAATAAGCCATCTTTTAATGAAAACTGCAAACAAGACACTACAAAACAACAAACGTGACTAACCTTCAACCGTCCATGTGTGGACACAGGAACAAACACCCACAAAACCCCAGTGAAACCCTGGCTACCTTAGTATGACTCTCAATTAGAGACAAACGATACACACCTGTCTCTAATTGAGAATCATACCAGGCCGAACACAAAAACCAACCTAGAAATACAAAACATAGACTACCCACCCAAAACACACGCCCTGACCAAAAACACATACAAAAACAACATAAAACAGGTCAGGACCGTTACAATAACGTTACTGCTCACAATTGACTACAACCACACAGACAAACGTTGAATAAAATCAATCACCATGCTTACCTTGACCAAAATTCTCGAGGTACTGTCTTCTCCGCTAACGCACCAGCGTTCTTTCTGGAAGATTTTTCTCTCGTGCTGTTTGAATCGTTCCTCTTTACTCGTCATGAATTAACTTTATTGGTTCACAGTCCCCCTACATGATTCAAACTAGTACTGTAGATCTGATTTTGCTACATGTTGCATTGATTGCAAGCAATGAAATCGCATTGAGAGGAGAAACAAAACATGTTTGAGTAAATCACACGTTTTCATAAATCTGACAGCCCACCATGTCCCGTTTTTTCAGTGTAGTGACCGGGTGTATTGACACAGTGTAATTAATAACATCACCATGCTCAAAGGGATATTCAATGTCAGCTTTTTTTTACCCATCTACCAATAGGTGCACTTCTTGCGAGGCATTGAAAAACCTCCCTGGTCTTTGTGGTTATATCTGGGTTTGAAATTGACTGCTCGACTGAGTGACCTTACAGATAATTGTATATGTGGGGTACAGAGATGAGGTCGTCACTCAAAAATCAGGTTAAATACTATTATTACGCACACACAGTGAGTCCATGTCACTTATAATGTGACTTGTTAAGCACATTTTTACTCCTGAACTTGTTTAGGCTTGCCCTAAAAAAGGGGTTGAATATAATATTGAGTGAAGACATTTCAGATTTAAAATTTTAATTAATTTGTAATAATTTCTAAAACATAATTTCACTTTGACATTGTGGGGTATTGTGTGTAGGCCAGTGACACAATCTCAATTTAATCCATTTCAAATTCATGCTGTAACACAACAAAAAGTTGTATGGTACATCTTCATCTTTACTGTGGCAAATATTTGGTTGCAGTTGATCGTCTTATGTTGGTTCTAGTTAAGTTGTAATGCTGTATGTCTAATACGTTGTCGAGCTGTATGTGTACAATTATTTGTCTTGTAGAATCATCATGGTGAAGTACACAGTGAACGTGACTACTGGAGAAATGCTGCTTGCCGGCACACTGAACAGTGTCTACGTTAAACTGGTCGGCACAAAGGGAGAGAGTGAACGCATGTACATCCCTAAAACCGCCAGCCAAGGATCTGTAAGTTTAAATATTTTGTATTATACCACAATCCATCGGGGTGTTGCGAATGCCAAATGAAAGCTCGATTCTGGGATTCGAAAAATAACAAAACAAACAGGCTCAACTTAGTCAGCGTTAGAGAACTTTGTTCGTTTGCTGGGATCATTCTAACATGTCATCTATCTCTCTGTAGGTGATTGAGCACGATGTGTCCTGTCCCTCCTCCCTGGGCCATCTGGAGTTTGTGGTGCTGGACACAGAGCCGTATGCCCTGCTCGCCTACATCAACGATGTCTGGTTCTGCTCTAAAGTAGTGGTGACCACACCAGAAGGAGACAAGGCAAACTTCCCCTGTTACCGCTGGATCTCAGGCTATGAGCGTCTGGTGTTCAGAGAGGGCACTGGTCAGTATGTTGGTATACAGTATAGATCATTGTTAAGGTTTAGTTTTGGGTAGAACTGCTGTGCCTATGACACAGCTATAGGTCAGCTAGCTGAATGTCATTTGAAGTTAAAAATCTAATTACGTTTGTCACGTGCCGAATACAACAGGTGTAGACCTTACTGTGAAATGCTTACTTACAAGTCCTTAACCAACAAAGCAGAGTTTTTTTTTAAAGTAAATATTTGCTAAATAAACTATAGTAACACAATAAAATAGCAATAACAAGGCTATATACAGTGTCTTCCAAAAGTATTCATCCCCTTTGGCGTTTTTCCTGTTTTGTTGCATTACAACCTGTAATTTAAATTGGTTTTTATTTGGATTTCATGCAATGGACACACACAAAATAGTCCAAATTGGTGAAGTGAAATGAAAAAGCTGACGTTTCAAAACATTCTAAAAAATAAAAAAAGGGAAAGTGGTGCGATGAAGCCCCTAAATAAGATCTGGTGCACCCAATTACATTCAGAAGTCACATAATTAGTTAGATTGCACACAGGAGGACTTTATTTAAGTGTCACATGATCTCAGTATAGATACACCTGTTCTGAGAGGGCCCAGAGTCTGCAACACCACTAAGCAAGGGGTACCACCAAGCAAGTGGTACCACCAAGCAAGCGGCACTATGAAGACCAAAGAGCTCTCCAAACAACAAGTCAGGGACAAAGTTGTGGAGAAGTACAGATCAGGGTTCTGTTATAATTTTTTTTATCAGAAATGTCAAACATCCCACGGAGCACCATTTAAATCCATTAATAAAAAATGGAAAGAATATGGCACCACAACAAACCTGCCAAGAGAGGGCCACGCACCAAAACTAGCAGACCAAGCAAGGAGGGCATTAATCAAAGAGACCAAACATAACCCTGAAGGAGCTGCAAAGCTCCACAGCAGAGATTGCGGTATCTGTCCAATGGACCACTTTAAGCAGTACACTCCACAGAGCTGGGCTTTACAGAAAAGTGGCCAGAAAAAAAGCCATTGCTTAAAGAAAAAAATAAGCGAACACGTTTGGTGTTCGCCAAAAGCATGTGGGAGACTCCCCAAACATATGGAAGGTACTGTGGTCAGATGAGACTAAAATTGAGCTTTTTGGCCATCAAGGAAAATGCTATGTCTAGCGCAAACCCAGCACCTCTCATCACTCCGAGAACACCATCTCCACAGTGAAGCATGGTGGGGGCAGCATCGTGCTGTGGGGATGTTTTTCATCGGCAGGGACTGGGAAACTGGTCAGAATTTAAGGAATGATGGATGGCGCTAAATACAGGGAAATTCTTGAGGGAAACCGGTTTCAGTCTTCCAGAGTTTTGAGACTGGGACGGCGGTTCACCTTCCAGCAGGACAATGACCCTAAGCATACTGCGAAAACAACACCCGAGTGGCTTAAGAGGAAACATTTAAATGTCTTGGAATGGCCTAGTCAAAGCCCAGACCTCAATCTGTGGTATGACTTAAAGATTGCTGTACACCAGCAGAACCCATCCAACTTGAAGGCGCTGGAGCAGTTTGCCTTGAAGAATGGGCAAAAATCCCAATGGCTAGATGTGCCAAGCTTATAGAGACATACCCCAAGAGACTTGCAGCTAATTGCTGCAAAAGGTGGCTCTGCAAAGTATTGACTTTGGGGGGGGTGAATAGTTCTGCACGCTCAAGTTTTCAGTTTTTTTGTCTTATTTCTTGTTTTTCACAATAAAAAATATTTTGCATCTTCAAAGTGGTAGGCATGTTGTGTAAATCAAATGATACCAACACCCCAGAAATCGATTTTAATTCCAGGTTGTAAGGTAACAAAATAGGAAAAATGCCAAGGTGGGTGAATACTTTCGAAAGCCACTGTACAAAGGGTACCGGTACCGAGTCAATGTGCAGGGCTACAGGTTAGTCGAGGTAATTGAAGTACTACAGTTGAAGTCGGAAGTTTACATACACATTAGCCAATTACATTTAAACTCAGTTTTTCCACAATTCCTGACATTTAATCCTAGTAAAAATTCCCTGTCTTAGGTCAGTTAGGATCACCACTTTATTTTAAGAATGTGAAATGTCAGAATAATAGTAGAGAGAATTATTTATTTCAGCTTTGTATATCTTTCAACACATTCCCAGTGGGTCAGAAGTTTACATACACTCAATTAGTATTTGGTAGCATTGCCTTTAAATTGTTTACCTTGGGTCAAATGTTTCGGGTAGCCTTCCAACAATAAATTGAGTGAATTTTGGCCCATTCCTTCTGACAGAGCTGGTGTAACCGAGTCAGTATCAACCAATATCTTGACTTGTTGTCTGTCCTTAAGCCATTTTGCCACAACTTTGGAAGTATGCTTGGGTCATTGTCCATTTGGAAGACCCATTTGCGACCAAGCTTTAACTTCCTGACTGATGTCTTGAGATTTTGCTTCAATATATCCACATAATTTTCCTCCCTCGTGATGCCATCTATTTTGTGAAGTGCACCAGTCCCTCCTGCAGCAAGGCACCCCCACAACATGATGGTGCCACCCCCGTGCTTCACGGTTTGGATGGTGTTCTTCGGCTTGTAAGCCTCACCCTTTTTCCTCCAAACATAACGATAGTCATTATCGCCAAACAGTTCTATTTTTGTTTCATCAGACCAGAGGACATTTCTCCAAAAAGTACTATCTTTGTCCCCATGTGCAGTTGCAAACCGTAGTCTGGCTTTTCTTATGGCGGTTTTGGAGCAGTGGCTTCTTCCTTGCTGAGCGGCCTTTCAAGTTATGTCGATATAGGACTCGTTTTACTGTGGATATAGATACTTTTGTACCTGTTTCCCCCAGCATCTTCACAAGGTCATTTGCTGTTGTTCTGGGATTGATTTGCACTTTCGCACCAAAGTACATTCATCTCTAGGAGACAGAAAGCGTCTCCTTCCTGAGCAGTATGATGGCTGCATGGTCCCATGGTGTTTATACTTGCGTACTATAGTTTGTACAGATGAATGTGGTACCTTCAGGCGTTTGGAAATTGCCCCCAAGGATGAACCAGACTTGTGGAGGTCTACATTTTTTTCTGAGGTCTTGGCTGATTTCTTTTGATTATCCCATGATGTCAAGCAAAGAGGCACTGAGTGTGAAGGTAGGCCTTGAAATACATCCACAGGTACACCTCCAATTGACTCAAATGATGTCAATTAGCCTATCAGAAGCTTCTAAAGCCATGGCATAATTTTCTGGAATTTTCCAGGCTGTTTAAAGGCACAGTCAGCTTAGTGTATGTAAACTTCTGACCCACTGGAATTGCCATACAGTGAATTTTAAATGAAATAATCTGTCTGTAAACAGTTGTTGGCTAAATGACTTGTGTCATGCACAAAGTAGATGTCGTAACCGACTTGCCAAAACTATAGTTTGTTAGCAAAAAATTTGTGGAGTGGTTGAAAAACGAGTTTTAATGACTCCAACCTAAGTGTATGTAAACTTCTGACTTCAACTGTATGTACATGAAGGGTAGGTGTAAAGTGCATAGATAATGACCAGAGAATATCAGCAGCGTATGTGAATGTATTAATATGAATAAGTAGGGGATCATTGCAAATAGTCTGGGTAGTCATAGTTTATTTTGAAGTGTGTATGAAAGGGTCCATATTTATGGAATAATGGTCGATATACACTACCATTCAAAAGCTTGGGGTCACTCAGAAATGTCCTTGTTTTTGAAAGAAAAGAAAAACAATTGTCCATTGAAATAACATCAAATTGATCAGAAATACAGCGTAGACATTATTAATGTTGTAAATGACTATTGTAGCTGGAAACGGCTGATTTTTAATGAAGTATCTACATAGGCGTACAGAGGCCCATTATCAGCAACCATCACTGCTGTGTTCCAATGGCACGTTGCGTTAGCTAATCCAAGTTTATAATTTTAAAAGGCTAATTGATCATTAGAAAACCCTTTTTCAATTATGTTAGCACAGCTGAAAACTGTAATTCTGATTAAAGAAGCAATAAAACTGGCCTTCTTTAGACTAGTTGAAAATCTGGAGCATCAGCATTTGTGGGTTCGATTACAGGCTCAAAATGCCCAGAAACAAAGACTTTCTACCTAAACATGAAAGCTATTCCATGCGAGAAATTGCCAAGAAACTGAAGATCTCGTACAACGCTGTGAACTACTCCCTTCACAGAACAGCGCACACTGGCTCTAACCAAAATAGAAAGGATGGGAGGCCCCGGTGCACAACTGAGCAAGAGGACAAGTGCATTAGTGTCTAGTTTGAGAAACTGACGCCTCACAAGTCCTCAACTGGCAGCTTCATTAAACAGTACCCGCCAGTACCCGCCAGTTGAAACACCAGTCTCAACGTCAACAGTGAAGAGGCGACTCCGTGATGCTGGTCTTCTAGGCAGAGTTGTAAAGAAAAGCCATATCTCCGACTGGCCAATAAAAATAAAATATTAAGATGGGCAAAAGAACACAGACAATGGACAGAGGAAGATTGGAAAAAAGTGTTATGGACAGAAAAATCTAAGTTTGAGGTGTTCGGAACACAAAGAGGAACATTTGTGAGATGCAGATAAATTGCTGGAGGAGTGCTTGACGCCATCTGTCAAGCATCATGGAGAAAATCTGATTGTCTAGGGGTGCTTTGGTGGTGGTAAAGTGGGAGATTTGTACAGTGTAAAAGGCATCTTTAGGAAGGAAGGCTATCACTCCATTTTGCAACGCCATGCCATAGCCTGTGGACAGTGCTTAATTGGATCCAATTTCCTCCTACAACAGGACAATGACCCAAAGCAAAGCTCCAAACTATGCAATAACTATTTAGGGAAGAAGCAGTCAGCTGGTATTCTGTCTATAATGGAGTGGCCAGCACAGTCACCGGACCTCACCCTATTGAGCTGTTGTGGGAGCAGCTTAACCGTATGGTACCTAAGAAGTGCCCATCTAGCCAATCCAACTTGTGGGAGGTGCTTCAGGAAGCGTGGGGTGAAATCTCTTCAGATAACCTCAACAAATTGACTAGAATGCCAAAGGTCTGCAAGGCTGTAATTGCTGCAAATGGAGGGTTCTTTGTCACAAAGCCAAGTTTGAAGGACTATTATTATTTCAATTAAAAATCATTAATTATAACCTTGTCAACGTCTTGACTATATTTCCTATTCATTTTGCAACTAATTCCATGTATGTTTTCATGGAAAACAAGGACATTTCTAAGTGACCCCAAACTTTTGAACAGTAGTGTATACAGGGGATTTCTTAAGATGTTGGCCAATCCATAAAAACATAAAAATAATCAACATTTCTGGTCTTTTGTATATAAGGTAAGCTAATATTCAACGAGACCTGCCCAGAGGCCATAGAGGAGAGAAAGAAGGAGCTGCAGAGTCGCCATGAGGTGTACCGGTGAGCTTTGTGGAAACATTACTAGTTTGTAAAGATACACTAACAACTTTAAACATCCAAATAAAAACATAGCTCTTACACACAGATAAATTGATGTGCGATCGTAATAAAAGTGCCAGGTGGCCTAGCGGATCCCTGAGCTGACTAGTTGAAAAATCTGTTGATATGCCCTTGAGCAAGGCACTTAACCCTAATTGCTCTGGATAAGTGTGTCTGCTTAACGACATCATTTTTATATAAGCCCCTCCCTTTTTGCATGTTTTAGGCCTGGGTTCAAATACTATTGGAAATCTTTCAAATAATTTGAGCATTTAGTTTAGCCTGCATGGAGGAGTAGGTGGGCGGGGTTTACACTTAAAATAATTAACCCGGGTCTGGTATGGTAGTGTGTAATAGTGAATGACAGGCTGTGTATCACGTCTTGATTTACCGTGTCTATTCCCTTCAGCTGGAGTAAATATGCAGAGGGTCTACCCCAAATAATGAAAGTTGCCAGTGCTTCTGATCTCCCTGCTGAGGTCCGCTTCTCTTTCACCAAGGACTTGGAGTTCAGCTTCACATTAGCCAAAGCGTAAGTTAAAGCACTGGTTCTCAACCTTCTTTTGCTTACTGTACTCCAATCCCAGTTAGCTCTTTGTGGAGTACACCTGAAGTACCCCCTTTGTGTGAATTTCACCTTTAGGCCTATTTTCTTATGGGTCTTCCCAAGTACAGGCCAAGAACCCCCAGGGGTACATGGACCCCAGGTTGAGAACCATGAGGCAACACCAGGAAATGTATTCGATCTGTCATAATAAATGTTCGCATGTCCCCAACCTACCTGTGAAAGTGTTGGTCCCATGTTTCATGAGCTGAAATAAAAGATTCCAGAAATGTTCCATATGCCCAAAAAAGCTTATTTCTCTCAGATTTTGTGCAGAAATTTGTTTACATCCCTGTTAGTGAGCATTTCTCTTTTTCCAAGATAATCCATCCACCTGATAGTTGTGGCATATCAAGAAGCTGATTAAACAGCATGATCATCACACAGGTGCACCTTGTGCTGGGGACAATAAAAGGCCACTCTAAAATGTGCAGTTTTGTCACAAAACACAATGCCACAGATGTCTGAAGTTTTGAGGGAGCGTGCAATTGGCATGCTGACTGCAAGAATGTCCACCAGAGCTGTTGCCAGAGAATTTAATGTTAATTTCTCTACCATAAGCCGCCTCCAACGTCATTTTAGTTGGGGTTATGGTATGTGCAGGCATAAGCTTCGAACAACAAACACAATTGCATTTTATCGATGCCAATTTGAATGCAGTGACGAGAGCCTGAGTCCCATTGTCATGCCATTTATCCGCCGCCATCACCTCATTTTTCAGCATGATAATGCATAGCCCCATGTCGCAAGGATTTGTACACAATTCCAGGAATCTGAAAATGTCCCAGTTCCTCCATGGCCTGCATACTCACCAGACATGTCACCCACTGAACATATTTGGGATGCTCTGGATCGACATGTACGCCAACGTGTTCCAGTTCTCGCAAATATCCAATAATAGGGAGACCTATTCTTCTCTTTTGAACTATTAGTTTAATAAACACCTTTGAAACTGAGCTAATCCTAGTCTGTCCATGTCTGATCTGTGTAAACGTTTTGACCCAACCCCCTGGTCTGCCACACCCCGCACCCTGACTCGGTACCAGTAACCCCGGTATATAGCCTCGTTATTATGTTACTTATTTTTTACTTTAGTTTATTTGGTAAATATTTACTTAACTCTTCTTGAAATGCACTGCTGGTTAAGGGTTTGTAAGAATATCACGGTAAGGTCTACACTTATTGTATTCGGCGCATGTGACAAATAAAGTTTGATATGTTGTGTACGTATATGGTATGTTTATTTCTTATATAAATATAATACATTAATATATTCCATATAGCAGACACTTTAAGCCAAAGCAACTTAAAGTGCGTGCATGCATTTTTCATATTGGTGGCCCCAGCAGTAATCAAACCCACTAACATTGTAGCCATGATCTACCAACTGGCCACACAGGACTATAGGAACACATTTAACCCAAAGAGCAGACATTTATCAAATTGCGATTGACACATATTCAATATATGTGGCCTGTGCATGAATCAACCACCCAAGGGGGAGGATGAAGAGTAAGGGACCCAACACAGACACCTGGGGGACACTCTGGTTGTGTTAAAACCATTGTCTAACCAAATGCACCATCCAACGAAGTCTTTTGCATGTTGAAGTTAATTTCCTTCTCTGTCCCGGCAGATTGGTGGAGTTGAATCTAGCAGGACTGTCCACCAACAAGGAGCAATGGAAGAGCCTAGATGAACTCAGTCACGTCTTCAATAGCCGCAAGACTGATGTTTATGGTAAGGTCTGGTCAGTAGTGTCTGTCTTGAATAAGTCATGGATTCAAATGGTTTACTGGAACCATTAGCATCTCATTATTATTTGATACTTTTGTTATCTATTAGACTATGTCGAAAAGAACTGGAAGGAGGATGAGTTTTTTGGGTACCAGCTTCTGAACGGCATCAACCCCATGATGATCCATCGCTGCTCCAAGCTTCCAGAGAACTTCCCCGTCACAGAAGACATGGTGAAGGCTTCCCTTTTTGGAAAAAGCCTTGAAGCGGAAATTCAGGTCTGTCGAAATAGTCTGTCTGTTGTCACTCATCGTTCTGTTATTGCTCTATTGGTTTCCTCCTGAGTAAGTTGTGTGTATTCTTTGGTATGGTGTTGACGTCTTCCTAACTCATTCATGTCCTAACCTAAACAGAAAGGCAACGTCTTTCTGGTTGACTACAAGCGTCTACATGGAGTGACTGCAAACGTGATCAACGGGAAACAGCACTTCTTGGCTGCTCCTCTCTGCTTGCTCTACATGACTCCAGAAGATAAGCTCATGCCCATCGCAATCCAGGTACATCTTACATTAGAGAAAAATGTAGAGTTCTGAACTCCACATTGAAGAAGCTCAACAGAACATTTGCCAATGGGGATGCTCTTGAACCAAAAGGGGTCCCCTAAATGGACAGAAATATTGCCCAGAAATGACCTAACAGAATTTGTTTAATATTATATCATATGACCTTATGTACGATACAGACAACTCTCAAAACAAGGTTTTTAGTAAACAATTAAACGTATGTCCATTACCAGTCAAAAGTTTGGACACCTACTTATTGTCTATATTTGTACTATTTTATACATTGTAGAATGACAGAGAAGACATCAAAACTATGACATTACACATATGGAATCATATAGTAACCAAAAAAGTGTCAAAATACAAATCAAAATACTATATATTTTAGATTGTTCAAAATAGCCACCCTTTGCCTTAATGACAGCTTTGCACACACTTGGCATCCTCTCAACCGGCTTCATGAGGAATGCTTTTCCAACTGTCTTGAAGGAGTTCCCACACATGCGGAGCACTTGTTGGCTGCTTTTTGGTTTGGGATGAGGTCCAACTCATCCCAAACCATCTCAATTGGTTGAGGTCGGGTGATTGTGGAGCCCAGGTCATCTGATGCAGCACTCCATCACTCGCCGCCTTGGTCATATAGCCCTTACACAGCCTGGAGGTGTCCCAATAACCGCAAACCAGATGGGATGGCATATCACTGCAGAATGTTGTGGTAGCCATGCTGGTTAAGTGGGCCTTGAATTCTAAATAAATAACTGACAGTGTCACCAGCAAAGCACCCCCACACCTCCTCCATGCTTCACGGTGGGAACCACACATGCGGAGATCATTCGTTCACCTACTCTGCGTCTCATAATGACACGGCGGTGGGAACCAAAAATCAAAAATTGACTCCTCAGACAAAGGACAGATTTCCTTTGTCTGAGGAGACAATGGCTACTTTGAAGAATCTGAAATATATTTTGATTTGTTTCACACTTTTTTGGTTACTACATTGTTGTGGAAATTCTTTCACAGGGACACTCGAAATCAATATTAAATTAATAATTGTTTGTCAGCGAGCTGGAGAGGTTCCAACCAACTCAATGCATCATAGTACACATGTCAATCAGGAGATCTACCTGGGCAGACCCAGCAGTTGTCTTACGTATATACGGCAATACACAGACAAGTTATATTTGCATGATTTAGCATAATTAATTCATCATTACTATTTTGTTTAATTCATGTGACAGACCAATACTGGTTCATAACATGTGACAGACCAATACCTCACGAGGATTCTTTCTCTCTAAGCTGAGACCTTGAAACAGATATCTTTAGTTCGTTCTCAAAACACGGTCTGAGCAAATTGCAGCTGCTGAGAGTGGAGATTTGTACAGTCAGCCAATTGCATGAACACAGAAATTGGTTTATAGAATAGCACATGAATAGAACACAGAAATTAGTTATAAGAAAAGCACAAAAATTAAAATTCCCAATTTAACATGATTCCATATGTGTTATTTTATAGTTTCGATGTCCTCACTACTATTCTACAATGTAGAAAATAGTAAAAACAAAGAAAAACCCTTGAATGAGTAGATGTGTCCAAACTTTTAAATTAATTATAGTAATAATATACACATTCTCAATTAATGAAACAAGCTATGATTTGTGTTTTGTATTTCCTTTCACAGCTGAAGCAGGATCCTGGAAAAGACAATCCCATCTTCCTTCCTACTGACTCTAAGTATGACTGGCTCCTGGCCAAGATCTTTGTGAGGAGCGCTGACTTCGCTGAGCATGAGCTGAACTTTCACTTGCTGAGGACTCACCTGCTGGCTGAGGTGTTTGCCATGTCGACACTGCGCAACCTACCAATGGTGCATCCCATCTACAAGGTACATACTTACTGCTGTGCATGCAGACACTGAGTTTGTTTTCAACTGTTATTAAACAATATCTGTGTGAGTTATTTTCCGATCAACTGAATATGTTTAACATGATAATTCAAGAGAAACCTGAAGAATTTGAAAAAGAAATATGGAAAATGCATGTTTAAAAAAAAAAAATTGATCGTTGCAGTAGGTTGTAGTATACTACAATACATAGCTTCTTTAGTTGTGAATTTCATGTACGATTGTTCCATCTTTCTCCATAGCTCCTGATCTCTCACTTCCGCTACACTCTGCAGATCAACACTCTGGCTAGAAAGGCCCTCATATCAGAGAATGGGGTGATCACAAAGGTACTGCCCATTCCATTCTTATAATGTTCTATAATATGTTAATACTTGTGGAATGTCACAATGCTAGTGGAAACTGATTGTATCAGTTATCACAGGGGTCTCCTACAGGTCGATCGCGAGATACCAGTAGCTCGCAGACCACATGAGTAGCTCGCCAAACAATTCATCAACAAATCTCACGAGACACCATCGAATCAATGCAACATTATCCCACCCCTGGTTCGCCACTATTGCCTTAAAAAGCGAAACCTAAAACAATATCTGCCTATTAATTTCCAGCAATATTGCCACCGTTTGTTTGTGCGATCCATGCGTTTGTCAGTTGTGATAACCGTATTGTAGGTTGTCCGTGCGTTAGCCAGTTGTGATAACGGTATTGTAGGTTGCCAGAAATACTTTCCCATAAACCTTCTTAATTAAATGTTAAATGCAAAGTAGGCTTACCTGGTAGAATTTTAGGACCACTTTAGGTATCCCACAAAATATGTACAAATTATTTTATAAAATGTTGAATTTGATCTTTACTATAGCCCATAGAAATGCATTGATAAATCATAATGAATAAGATTTTTAACCGTCTGTCCTGTATCTAGGATATTTACGAAAGCTCAGAAAATATACAGTACCAGTCAAAAACAATCAAGCGCTTATCATGTTTTAGGGAAGACCCAGATGCAGACAGTGTCGAAGTAACAAAAGTTTATTACTAGAACAGGGGCAGGCAAAACGACAGGTCAATGGCAGGCAGAGCTCAGTAATCCAGGGTGGTGTGACAAGGTACAGAACGGCAGCTCAACCGTCCAACGTTGGGGACACCGTTTGGATGAAATAACACTCTAGGTAAATCTATACGATTATACAATTTTAACATTGGGGTACCTCTCACATTTGACGAATCAGTTAAGCCAAATCGTAATGAGCTGGTTATCGTTATGAGATGTACACTTAGCAACACATACCTCAGTAGAGGGATTGTATCATCGGGCTGAACTCTGTCAGGTTTGCATTGTTGGGACACATTTATGTGAACCTCTCAGCCATAAACATGTAATTAATAGCCTGTATTTTTGTTTGCTTCAACCACGGAGCAGCCCTGGAATCTGTCATTCACATGTTCTGTAATCGATAACCCTGTTAGTTGTTTAAAACACTGATCGCCGTTAGAAAACACTGAATTAGCTGACGCATAAAAAAAGCTAATTTCCTTTAGACAAGGGTGGATCATTTTGTCGGTGAAATCCGGGTCAACAGCATCAATGTAACAGTTTAACTTTATGGCCGTCCCCTCGCGCGAACCAGGGACCCTCTGCACAAATCAACAACAGTCACCCACGAAGCATCGTTACCCATCGCTCCACAAAGGCCGCGGTCCTTGCAGAGCAAGGGGAACCACTACTTCAAGGTCTCAAAGCGAGTGACGTCACCGTTTGAAAGGCTATTAGCGTGCACCACCGCTAACTAGCTAGACATTTCACATCGGTTACAATAGCATAGAGTTGAAAATGTGATAGAAACACATTGAACTTCTGTTTTTTACTCAGTGCACGAAGACAATTTGTTTTATGTGCACTAGGTCATCAAGCCCAGCTTTGATGGAAATCAAGCCAGTTTGAAAGAAACACTCATATCCGTTAAAATGCACGTATTTTTCAAGTGAATATTTGAACATTCGCTTGAAAATCTTTCGACAAGTGGATGGAAACCTAGCTATAGACAGAGTTGCGTTTTGGCTTGGCAGGAATCAATCATTCAGCTTAAGATAAAGATGCTGTTAGATTCCACCGGAGCAGACCGGCAAAATATGTCATGCAAATGCTAATTACACTTGTGTGTTATTTGTTAAAATATTAAATGATGCCGGCCGTTTATAAGAGAATGGTGTTAATGATTAACAAAAATTTGTGAGAAAGGACCAGACTTGAACGTAACACTTAACTAGCTGCCTTGAATGCAGCTCCCTACCAATTCAACAAGCACCAGCAGCTAACCATCGCCAATCAGCCTCAACTACTGTTGGCAACACTAGCTGCCTTGAACATAACTCCTCAAACAAGCTCCATCTGCTACTAACTGCTATTCAGCCTCAGCACCTGCTCCCACTCTCCTTAATCTCCACTGCCACCTTACTTAAATCTGACCAAACAGTCATTCATCATCTCTGTTTTGCGTCGCATGCAAGACACTGAACGTGATAAGCCTCGTTTTATCTTAGTTCTAATTAAGTTAGCGTCCTTACTTTGTTTACTATGGAGTTTGAGCTCACTGCCTCAGATTCCGATGTGTTTTCAGACCAAGTTCTAGACTCTCCATTATCAAGGACACACCACCTTTAACCAGATGGCTGCCGTCCATTGTTTCAGTGCCCTATCACTGTTTCAGGCCTTAAACTGCAATGCCATGGCTGGCCTTTAGGCCTTCTCCCCACCGCCCTGCATGCCGGAGTACACCCCCCCTTCTCCGGTACACCCCCTCTTCTCCGGTTGCATAATCTGCAACAATTTCAATAACTATGGCTGCAGCACTTCGTCATGCAAGCTCGTACACATTCTGTAATGGGACTCTAAAATCCTGCCCTCAATCTCACTCCTTCTACTGATAAATGACTGTTAGCCAACCTCACCACCCCCATCAACTTCACCGCCATTGCTGCGGACTTGGACTTTCCCCCTGACCCCTCCTTTGTCCGATATTTATTTGCTTGATGGCCTGAAATATTTTTCTGGTCTCCTCACTTCTGCTCCAACCTCTGTTCTTCTCTTGACGAGCCAGTCGCCTCCCTCCTGGTCAAGGAGGTGAAGCAGGGATTTCTGATCGGCCCCTTTTTCCTCCCGCTATTCTCCACCTACCACATCAGTCCCCTCGGAATTGAAACCCAAAGGTATTCAGGCAAGAAGCATATCATCGATCTTTCCTATGCTGTCCCTTACGGGGATTTCTACAGTGGTTGTTGGTTTGCTGCTTCATGGCCTGCCAAACTTGCTTCTTTTCCTGCAGCCCCCTCTGCCCCTTTAGCTGCTTCTCTCTGGAGGAACAAATGGTCGAAGGGCCATACTCATCCATTCTGACAACCTTCCATGGTACAACTCATTAACAAGGGCCGTTCTGACTACAGTGGGGCAAAAAAAGTATTTAGTCAGCCACCAATTGTGCAAGTTCTCCCACTTAAAAAGATGAGAGAGGCCTGTAATTTTTATCATAGGTACACTTCAACTATGACAGACAAAATGAGAAAAAAAAAAATCACATTGTAGGATTTTTAATGAATTTATTTGCAAATTATGGTGGAAAATAAGTATTTGGTCACCTACAAACAAGCAAGATTTCTGGCTCTCACAGACCTGTAACTTCTTCTTTAAGAGGCTCCTCTGTCCTCCACTCGTTACCTGTATTAATGGCACCTGTTTGAACTTGTTATCAGTATATAAGACACCTGTCCACAACCTCAAACAGTCACACTCCAAACTCCACTATGGCCAAGACCAAAGAGCTGTCAAAGGACACCAGAAACAAAATTGTAGACCTGCACCAGGCTGGGAAGACTGAATCTGCAATAGGTAAGCAGCTTGGTTTGAAGAAATCAACTGTGGGAGCAATTATTAGGAAATGGAAGACATACAAGACCACTGATAATCTCCCTCGATCTGGGGCTCCACGCAAGATCTCACCCCGTGGGGTCAAAATGATCACAAGAACGGTGAGCAAAAATCCCAGAACCACACGGGGGGACCTAGTGAATGACCTGCAGAGAGCTGGGACCAAAGTAACAAAGCCTACCATCAGTAACACATTACGCCGCCAGGGACTCAAATCC
Source organism: Salvelinus fontinalis (assembly GCF_029448725.1). NCBI lineage: Eukaryota > Metazoa > Chordata > Actinopteri > Salmoniformes > Salmonidae > Salvelinus > Salvelinus fontinalis. The sequence continues at coordinate 60,014,213 of NC_074669.1, forward strand.
TGCAGTGCAAGACGTGTTCCCCTGCTTAAGCCAGTACATGTCCAGGCCCCTCTGAAGTTTGCTAGAGAGCATTTGGATGATCCAGAAGAAGATTGGGCGAATGTCATATGGTCAGATGAAACCAAAATAGAACTTTTTGGTAAAAACTCAACTCGTCGTGTTTGGAGGACAAAGAATGCTGAGTTGCATCCAAAGAACACCATACCTACTGTGAAGCATGGGGGTGGAAACATCATGCTTTGGGGCTGTTTTTCTGCAAAGGGACCAGGACAACTGATCCGTGTAAAGGAAAGAATGAATGGGGCCATGTATCGTGAGATTTTGAGTGAAAACCTCCTTCCATCAGCAAGGGTATTGAAGATGAAACGTGGCTGGGTCTTTCAGCATGACAATGATCCCAAACACACCGCCCGGGCAATGAAGGAGTGGCTTCGTAAGAAGCATTTCAAGGTCCTGGAGTGGCCTAGTCAGTCTCCAGATCTCAACCCCATAGAGAATCTTTGGAGGGAGTTGAAAGTCCGTGTTGCCCGGCAACAGCCCCAAAACATCATTGCTCAGGAGGAGATCTGCATGGAGGAATGGGCCAAAATACCAGCAACAGTGTGTGAAAACCTTGTGAAGACTTACAGAAAATGTTTGACCTCTGTCATTGCCAACAAAGGGTATTTAACAAAGTATTGAGATAAACTTTTGTTATTGACCAAATACATATTTTCCACCATAATTTGCAAATAAATTCATTAAAAATCCTACAATGTGATTTTCTGGATTTTTTCCCCTCATTTCTCACAACTCATAGTTGAAGTGTACCTATGATGAAAATTACAGGCCTCTCTCATCTTTTTAAGTGGGAGAACTTGCACAATTGGTGGCTGACTAAATACTTTTTTGCCCCACTGTACCTCCCTATCATGAGTTTCTTAAGACGTCTAACCTGGCCATCCGTGACCCATTAGTTCCTTCTCAGAGCTGCACATGTACCCGGTCAATGTAACTCATTCACTGATTCTCTGTCCCGCCTCCAATTTCAGAGTTTCAGGTGTTTGGCCCCATATGGAGAACCCCTACCAACCCCAATCACTCCTTACGCCATGACGACTTTCCCGTGAACATTCTCCTAATCTCCCAACCACTCTATCATATCTGTCGTTGCACCAAGGACACTGTCCTCTTACTGGACAGCCTGGAGATGTTTCCATACCATCTATTACCTGCCTTTGTCACCCCTCTCCATGCAGACATCCTCCATCTGGACATACCTGGCCGGGATCAACTTCTTTCAAGTTGCTTACTGGGTCTTCATGTTCCTGTCACCCGCAAGTCTCCCTTCTCAAGGGCCTCCAACGCACTAGTCCAGCAGCCCATCACCTTAGACATATTGTCTGCCTGCATCCAGACGCTGTGGTCTGGTTACATCTCCATCAGTTTCTTCCACACTAGAATCAAAGTTTCTTTTGGGATTCCTGCAATGTTCAGAGTTTACATAATCTGTTATCTACAACCCTTGTCATCCCGGCGTGTCAGATGTAAACATCCTCAACAAAGACTTCACCATCAAACACAGTAAAACCGATCAGTTTGGCAGAACAACAGTCTATCTGTTCTGGCTGCCGTCTACCATTGAACCACCCCCCTGCTTCCTGCAGCTAAATTTAAAAATGCCTCTCCATCCGATCCACTATTCATCACAGATTCTGGTTCCATTCCCATCTGAGACTAATACTATCCCTGTCCGGCTATCCTGCTGACCAATTCTCCGGACAATCCTTCCGCATTGAAGCCTTTTCCATGGCATCTAAGACAACACCGTACAACTCCTTGGCCGCTGGTCCTCTCAAGCCTATCATTCCTACATCTCTTCTGAAATCAACATCAGGACAGCCCACAACATTCTCATCTCTCAGAACCTGCATTAACTCTGGCACTGTTCGACAGTATGCCTCATTTCACGGACACCATCTACCTCGCGCACCATATCGTACCCAACCAGCCAAAAGAGGAATGGCTCCCCAGCTGAGCCTGGTTCCTCACGGTATCCTTACTTGAAGGGAATTACCACCGTTGTTGGCTGACTCATGGGCATCTTGTACTACCTCCGCTATATCGCCAACCATTCTGCAGCTCACTTCCCCTCCAGGGTCCGACTCCCTTGGCGTTCTCTTATTAGGCTTCTGTGGTGAAGGCAATTCCTATCTACCATACCCTGACTGTCTACCTGAAACTCCAAGCCAAACCTACAGTCAACCTCTCCGGATCCTTCATCTGCAGCCCTTAGCTTCCTCTGGTCCATTCTCATTTCCCTCCTTAATCCTCATTAATTTCCTCAAATATTCTAAACCCATTTTCATGTCTGGTCCTTAAACTTGTGAAGTGGAAGTTTTACGGTGGTTATTAGTATCTTAATGGCTGACACTAGATTAGTACTACTCACACTGTAGATAATGCAGAATTTTTCGAACATGTCAAAAAATTACCGGGATGCTGTAGAGTGCCCGGGAGCCCGTAAAAATCTAAATTCCAGGAAAGTGGGCCGCGATGTAATGTTTGCCTCGGAGTTTACTTTATCTGCAATTTTAGAAATGCTCATCGCGAGTCCCCAGACACACTACAATTTTTGCTCTGTCTGCCCTAAACTAGACCTCCAAAACAAGGTTAACTATCCCTTTAACCCATCTTGAAGAATGCCAGTGTAGGAGGTCCAGGGATGTTGGAGTTCCTGAAGAAAGCGGTGGCCTCATTGACCTACAGCTCCCTCTGTATGCCAGAGGACATCACTGCACGCGGTCTGGAGTCAATCCCCAACTTCCTCTACAGGGATGATGGACTCAGGCTATGGGACATCGTCCACAGGTAATGTTTGTACAGGCCTATAGATTTCCATTGTGCAGATCTGGGCTTTTTTGCACCAAGAAATTCTGTATACCTCATAAGACAGAATGATTTGATTTGTGTATTATAAATTCATGCAACTGCATTTTGCATTGCTCAAATTACTAATCTCTAGTCTTGTGGACACTTAAAGTAACATACTGCTCTGTTATGAACATGTTTGTTTTTAAAATACCTCTTAGCACCCCACACTCCTGCTGAATAGTCCAGAACAGGACACACGCATGTCTGATACAGTTTGGAATACGTAGCATAAACAATATCTTAGAGTTTTTGTTGTTCCTATAACTCCGAGCTCTACTTGCTGAGTCGGCAAAGGCTGAAGTTCCGTATTGAAAGGTAATATGGTCATCAATAAAAAGACCCAAATATTTAGAATTGCTAGCAAACTCAATGTCTTCACAAAAACAACTGAAAACTTCTCTTAGTACCTGGTTTTCTAAAATGCATCTGTGATCTTTTGCCATGTTGTCATCGTGTTTTGGCTAATGCCTGATATTGTGTATAGGTTTGTTCACAAAGTGATTGGTCACTACTACACCTGTGACTCAGACGTCCAGAAGGACTCTGAACTGCAGAACTGGATCAAGGAGATCTTCTTCAATGGGTTCCTGGCCAAAACCAGCACAGGTTACACTTTTCTCATTTAAATGACACAATCTGTATCACAAATGGCAACAGCTCTCTGGTCAAAACTAGTGCACTATATAGGGAAAAGGGTGCAAGTTGACAGACTACACTTAAATTATTTCTGATAATAAACGTTTCCATTCCCTTATGCTTCTCATTCCCAAACTATATTCTGGATCATTTGTCAATTCGGTGTCTGATCATTGTGGCATACTGTCTCTGTGCAGGAATCCCTCAGTCTTTCAGTTCAGTGACAGAGCTGATCAAGTTTCTCACCATGGTGATCTTCACAGTGTCTGTCCAACATGCTGCAGTCAACAATGGACAGGTAATAAACTTTGAAACATGTCAAAAACCTGTGTGCAGTATCCTCCGCTGTTATTCAAAATGTGATTTTAGTTAGTTTCTGTTTAATTATATTGGAAAAGCAGTGGTTTGATCTATTTCACCATTGTCATTCCAGTTTGATTTTGGTGGATGGATGCCCAACTTCCCCATCGCTCTGCAACAACCACCTCCCACCACTAAGGGGCAGTGTACTGAGAGCACAATGCTGAAGACCTTCCCTGACGTCAATACCACCGTCAATGGCATGGCAGCGGTGTACCTTCTGAGCATGCAGTCCACTGACTTTGTGAGTATACGAGAAACTGTATTTAAAAATGTATATATGACATTAAAGCATTTCATGACACTCTCAAATCGAATCGTTTCCTTAGGAGTCCTAATTAGTATATCAGTGGTTCATGAATTTCAAATTTCATCAACTCTTGCCTACTTAGGTCGCTCTTGGAAATGGCTATCAGGATCACTTCAGTGAGAAGACCCCTCTGGAACTGATTCACAAAACTCAAGATGTGCTGAAGAAATACAACTTTGAAATCCAAGGCAGAAATGTCTCTTTGCCCTTGCCATACACATACCTGAATCCCAACAATGTGGAGAACAGTGTGGCCCTGTAAAATGACTCGGGATCCTATTTATTAGGCACCAAATGGAGAAAAAAAACCTCACTGATACAGGGAGACTACCTTGTTTTCTGTTGAAACCTGTTTTAAAACATGTATCTGATCGTGTGCCCTAATCATTATGACCCAGGCACTTTACTCTATTGCGGTTCAGTCCACTTTTTATTTTGAATAGCCACATGCAGCCAAGATGAGAAGTTAAATGTTTCTACTTCTGTGTTGTGAATGGCACTAGCTGATCCTTTTGATCGAAGTCTTTAGTTGGATTCTTCACCCTTGTATATCTGAATGTTTGTGCCTCGGGCCCCTTCCTGTTATTGTCAAAACCTAACCTTGCATGCAAAACAGGAATCACCTGTATTTGCTTCACCTGGGCTCAGTATGTGGCCTGCCATTTTCCAGCTAACCAGCAGGAGGTGTGATGTATGGTTCACATAGAGACAGGTGACCTTAAGGAGAACTTATTTCAGATTCCTGCCTCCTAAAAGGGGAATGTTGAGAGTAAATTACCAAATGGCCAACACTTAGACATCACTTCCCATAGTGCCTTGCTGCTGAGAGGAAACTGCATGTGACGTTCCTGATTTATTAGCAGTGTAGCTTGAACCCACTCAATTGTGTGAGAGCCAAAAGGAAACTACTGTCCATACAGCTAAGATAGAGATTATAACTTTAACTCTGTTTAATGGCTGATCAAGAGCTTTTTGATTTCATGCAATAAAGTCTTAGTTAATCTTCATCCTTGTCTCTTTCATTGTCCATGTGCCCCAAGCAGTTTTGTTCAACTGGTTGACCCTTACATACCCGCCTTATACTGAGTAGCAAACAAGGATATAACTGATACAGGGAGAGATTACCTTGTTTTCTGTTGAAACCTGTTTTAAAACATTGTGGTTACCGCATTGAAATGCACAAGCACTCCACACTCTCACCTAGAGTACATAGCATCTCTTTGCTCCTGAGGTGCTGACTTGCTGCACCCTCGATAACTACTGTGATTATTATTTGACCATGCTGGTCATTTATGAACATTTGAACACCTTGGCCATGTTCTGTTATAATCTCCACCCGGCACAGCCAGAAGAGGACTGGCCACCCCTCATAGCCTGGTTCCTCTCTAGGTTTCTTCCTAGGTTTTTGGCCTTTCTAGGGAGTTTTTCCTAGCCACCGTGCTTCTACACCTGCATTGCTTGCTGTTTGGGGTTTTAGGCTGGGTTTCTGTACAGCACTTTGAGATATCAGCTGATGTACAAAGGGCTATATAAATACATTTGATTTGATTTGGATAAGCAAGATCAGTTCCAGTAAATGTTTCCCTTGAGGCCAGAGGGAGCCAGACAAAAGAGAGGCATTGGGTAAACACCAACTCCGAAAAACATTGGTATTGAATCCAATGCTTAGTATTAGATTGATGTAGTCGAGTGGAAAATAACCTCTAGATGTGACGTCCTGACCAGAGTTCTTATGTGTTTTGCTTGTTTAGTGTTGGTCAGGACGTGAGCTGGGTGGGAATTCTATGTTGTGTGTCTAGTTAGTCTGTTTCTGTGTCCAGCCTAATATGGTTCTCAATCAGAGACAGCTGTCAATCGTTGTCCCTGATTGAGAATCATATATAGGTGGCTTGTTTTGTGTTGGGGATTGTGGGTGGTTGTTTCCTGTCTTTGTGTTTTGTCTGCACCAGCTAGGACTGTGACGGTAGTTTGTTTTGTATAGTGTCTTGTTTTGTGTTAATTAAATAATGGAAAATTACCACGCTGCACATTGGTCCTCAGATCCTTCTCGCCTCTCCTCTGCCATTACACAAGACCCATAATCTGACTGTCATTTACAGAGTCTAGCAAACGTTGAAAGGTCATGAGAACCGAATATCAAGTATTTAATGACAAAGTAAATTTAATTGATTCACAAACAGTACCAGTCAAAAGTTTGGACACACCTACTCATTCAAAGATTTTCTTTGTTTTTACTATTTTCTACATTGTAAAATAATAGTGAAGACATCAAAACTATGAAATAACACATGGAATCATGTAAATTTAAAAGGTGTTAATCAAAATGTATTTGAGATTCTTCAAAGTAGCTAACCTTTGCCTTCATGACAGCTTTGTACACTCTTGGAATTCGCTCAACCATCTTCACCTGGAATGCTTTTCCAAAGGTCTTGAAGGAGTCCCCACATACAGTGGGGAGAACAAGTATTTGATAACCTGCGAAATCGGCAGTGTTTCCTACTTACAAAGCATGTAGAGGTCTGTAATTTTTATCATAGGTACACTTCAACTGTGAGAGACGGAATCTAAAACAAAAATCCAGAAAATCCCATTGTATGATTTTTAAGTAATTAATTTGCATTTTATTGCATGACATAAGTATTTGATACATCAAATCAGAACTCAATACATTTTTAATAAATAAACCAAATATTGAGTCGATCCAGTAGTTGGCTACACATCTACATTTCAAAAAAGTAATTAACTACTCCAAACACTACAAAGATTTTAATTTAGTTAAACTAGGTATATATGATGTAAACACATCTGTGTTCAGGGATGGGTAGTAACAGATTACATGTAACAGGGATTACATAATTAGTTACTTCATGTAATGAAATCTGCCCGGATTATTTAAAAAATGTAACCGGGATTAGTTACATTCTTAAAAACAGCTGATTACCTGATCTAATAGCATGTACCTGATCTGATATCAATAGGAACATTTGATAACACTTTCGATCACCCCCAAGACTTCTCCCATGCTCTCAACTCGGCAAGATTCTATTGTCCTGTTGATCACTCATCGAGGGTGGATTGCTTCTTAGTATTCAAATTGATTGAATGAATAGATAAGGCTGCCAAACCATTTACACCTGGCCCGCTGGCCAATCAGACTGTCGCCTGGACTCCATAGAGTTTCTACTTGCTGCTTTGTTGCATATTTACAGTGCACTTTCACTCTCTCTGACAAGCGGGATAGAACATGCTTAGTGATTGTTGAACATTTTAAACTGTGAATGCGTGCAAAACACTGTTAATGTTGAAAAAAAATAGGGTCCCAATCTTTCTGTATTATCTTATGTGATATTGGTGCCCAAAACGATGTAGACAAATTAATCACTATATTGAACAATTCTGGAACCCTATTTTGAATTGTAGGCCTACTGTCATGCATTTTGGGTTTGACAATCACTGGCTAAGGTTGCACATCAAAGTATCTTGAATCATGCATTCCTGCAAGGACATCCTATTTAGTTTATACAACAAATGTTTTCAATCATCCCATTTTAGTAGTCAAGCAGCCTACACTTAGAATGAAGCACTTTGACTAGTTTAGATAAGATCATTAGATAGATTACACCTTTTTTCTGTTGCCCGACCTGCAACAACATTGCCGTGACCAAATCGTAGGCTTGTGCCACCAACTGAAAACGTTACAATGAAGCCCTGTGTATGCTCTCACAAAGAATATACAAACACATGAATTGTAGGATCTAAATGTTTTCACACAAGTCCCCAAATTGGAAATAATCATGTTACTAAATGAAATCATTAGTCTTCCTTATTCCACTGAACCAGAGAGGTATGTCAAGGAAGTTGTTCACGTTTCATGGTAAGGGGAAACCCCTGAACTATCCAGACAAGACGTTAAACTAATGAGTCATAAAGGAAATATGAAGTATGTCAAGGAAGTTGTTCACGTTTCATGGTAAGGGGAAACCCCTGAACTATCCAGACAAGAGTCATAAAGGAAATAAGACATTTCCTTAAACCATAAACCCTGAACTATCCCAACAAACATTACACTGAGTTACACTGAGTTTACAAAACACTAAGGACACCTGCTCGCTCCATGAAAGACTGACCAAGTGAAAGCTGTGCACAGATCTTTGATGGGGCAGGTGCTCAAAATTAAGAAACACCAACAAAAATGTAATTCCATTCATATTGTTCTACTGCAGCCCCCCCAATTTAAAAATAAAACAAAAATGTTTCTGCAAAAACACACTCCCTCCATCACACATTGTATGTTAAGCAAGCTTGAACCACACACACCTTGAGGGGTTGAAAGCCAGGGTCAGCTATGGCACAGCGCAGGGCTTTGCTAAACGGCACAATAGCAGAAGATTGTATCCCGGATTTGGGAGACCTGAATAAGATGCCTGGATACTGACAGGATACTGTAGCATGTAAACATCTTATCCCGTTTACTGTGGTTTTTCGTGGTCTGCGCAGGCTGTTGCACATAGTATCACATTTTAAGTTCAGATGGGAACAGGAATCAAGTTGTACCTGAAGTCTGCACACTGACAGTAGCCTATTAGAACACACCTGCACAACATCTCTCTCTCTCTCCCAACTTCTCCATCGCCTCCCTGACGGTCTCTGGCTCTTCAGGACAAGTGCAGAGAGCTGGCACCGGACTGATGACTCGCGCTTCAGGGTGAGTGCGAGGAACCTGCACAGAACATACCGGGCTGGGGAGGCGCACTGGTGGCCTGGTGCGTGGAGCGGGCACAGATGGCACCGGACTGATGACACACTCTTCAGCACGTCTGCGCTGCAGCCTACTCCTCGCCAACATCATTCTCCGATATCCCTCCTCGCATTGCGCCATCGACTCCCAGGCGGGCTTTGGCTCTCTCCTTGGGACGACCGACCACTTCTCTATCGCCTCCCTGACGGTCTCTGGCTCTTCCCTCTGCTCAGCCGCCAGCTCCATGTGCCCCCTCCCCCAAAAAATCTTGGGGTTTCTGTGGCCGCGGTCCCCGGCGTCGTTGCTGTCCTTCTATGCTCCTTTGCGACTCCCGCCAAGGAAGGGTCTCGTGTCCTCCCATGACTTCCTCCCGTGTCCAAAACTCCTTTACCTCGTGCACACGCTGCTTGGTCCTCTTTTGGTGGGATATTCTGTCACAGTTGTTGTAAGAGACGGACCAAGCCACAGCGTGAGTTGAGTTCCACATATTTATTTAAAGTGAAACGTCTGCAACAAAACAAATAACAAGCAACTAAAACGTGACTACGTGGTGAACAAGCACAAAACCAAACAATATCCCACAAACACAAGTGGGAGAAATGGCTACCTAAATATGATCCCCAATTAGAGGCAACAATTACCAGCTGCCTCTAATTGGGAACCATACAAAACACCAACATAGAAATATTGAACTAGAACAACCCCTAGTCACGCCCTGACCTACTACACCATAGAGAACCAAGAGCTCTCTATGGTCAGGGCGTGACAGAACCACTGAACTAGATTGTTGTTGATGCAATGATAATTCTATTGATTTATGACATTCTGGTGAGCAAGGCTTTATTTAGTGTTCTAGATGAGCACCAGGTAATGACAGAAAAGAAGCTGCATGTATGTAATCATAGACAAGTTTACTAACAGCCTACCTAATGTCAGAAATTATAAGCAGAAAAAAATGTTTCTGCAGTCTCTGTGCAATTTAGGAATATTCTGTTTATTCGTGGATACAGGGATACTCGTGAGTATCCAGGACTTCTATACCAGGTGGTGTCAGAGGAAGGCCCAAACAATTGTCAAAGACCAGAACCACCGAAGTTATAGTGTGCTCGCTGCAACTGTACCGCAAGTGGTACTGATGCACCAAGTCTGGAACCTACAGGACCCTGAACATCTTCTACCCCTAAGCCATAAGACTGCAAAATAGTTAGTCCAGATAGTTAAATAGTTAACCAAATAGCTACCTAGACTATCTGCATTGACACTTTTTGCACCCTTTTTTGCTGCTGCTACTGTTTATTATCTATTCTTATTTATCTCAATTACCTTGTACCCCTGCACAGTGAGCCAGTACTGGTACCCCGTGTATAAATAGCCAGGTTATCATTACTCATTATGTATATATTGTTATGTTATTATTTTTCTCTCTGCATTGTTGGGAAGGGCTGTAAGTCAGCATTTCACTGTTTGTCTACACCTGTTGTTTACAAAGCATATGACAAATAATTTGATTTGATTTTAAAGGCCTTAAACGTTTTATCCTGATAAGACCTTAACCGGGATATGAGCTAACTTTGAATGTGTGTAAGCTGTAACGAACACAATGAGGGCGTCTGCTAAAAGACTAAACTATAACGAATCATAAGTTAATGATTTTTGTTTCCTCATTTCTTCTCTGTTAATTAATGATTGAACAAACAAGACATATATAAACCATATAAAAGAGCCATGATGTCTGAGGTGCTGAGTACAGTGGAACTCTGATTTCTCACTGCTAATTCACTGCATCATACCGGGGTAAGAAAGCTGAAATCTTATATGAGCTATATATAAAGTTCTTTATTTGTCATGTACTAGATTGATCCCATGTTCCTTTCTAATTTGACTTTGCTATTGAATGTTGAATATAGCATGCAATAAGTGTTGACTAATTTTCATACTTCTAGTTACTATTTGTGGCTCTGAGTGTCATCCATGTAGCTTCAGAATTATAATTTTTTTACTCTATATTTTTACCACTAAATGGTCTTTTGACTAATCAGATCATCTTTTTTGCTAATAATTGGTTGAACGATAAGAATTTGGCTGCCTGTGTAAATGCAGCCAATGGCCCTCAAATTCAAATCTGCACCTTGAAGCCAGTTCCACTGCTTTATATTTTTCATTCTTCCCCTCTAATCAGGAACTGATTTAGAACTGTGACGCCAGGTTGGTGCAATCCATCATCAGATACAACAGAAAACCAGTAGCAGTCTGGCCCTTGTAGTGTAAGATTTGAATAACCCTGCTGTAATTGTTTCCCTAGGCAGACCGGTTGCCTTCCACATTAACAATGTTCCAGTGCTGTTGTTGTAGGTAAGGTAACAATCCCTTTGGATCATCCTGTGGCCTCATTCTGACACAATATCTAAACAAAAGGATTGGTCATCAGTATAAATGAAATATTGAATGTGTCATATATTTATCATATTTCTGTCTTCTGAACTTGCTTTGTAGAGACGACAGGGTTATTTACAAAGCAGAGGTGTTCACTGGAGAAATGCTGTACGCCGGCACAATGAACAGTATCTATATACAACTCCGTGGCACAATGGATTCAAGCCATCGCATCTGCCTCCCCAAAAGTAGATTCATTGGGGGCCACCCCCGAGGGGCTGTGAGTAACCCATTGCCACAACTTTCCTTCCTTTGACAATCTGTCCATTTGGGTGACAAAATCTAAATCCATTCACATCATTTTCATTCTTATGACCAGCATATACCACGCTAACATGTGAAATTGTTTAAGATGATCATACCCAGGATAATTTAGCTATTAGAGTTGTAGTACCCCTTAAAACTTCTCTAGCTGCGCCACCAGAGTCTCTGGGTCCGCGCCCAGGCTCTGTCGCAGCCGGCCGCGACCGGGAGGTCCGTGGGGAGACGCACAATTGGGCTAGCGTCGTCCGGGTTAGGGAGGGTTTGGCCGGTAGGGATATCCTTGTCTCATCGCGCTCCAGCGACTCCTGTGGCGGGCCAGCTCAGTGCGCGCTAACCAAGGGGGCCAGGTGCACGGTGTTTCCTCCGACACATTGGTGCGGCTGGCTTCCGGGTTGGAGGCGCGCTGTGTTAAAGAAGCAGTGCGGCTTGGTTGGTTGTGCTTCGGAGGACGCATGGCTTTCGACCTTCGTCTCTCCCGAGCCCGTACGGGAGTTGTAGCGATGAGACAAGATAGTAATTACTAGCGATTGGATACCACGAAAATTGGGGAGAAAAGGGGATAAAATTTAAAAAATATATACATAAAAAAAAAAAACTTCTCTAGGATAGGGGGCAGCATTTTCACTTTTGGATAAATAGCGTGCCCAATTTCAACTTCCTTCTACTCATCCCCAGAATATAAGATATGCATATTATTAGTAGATTTGGATAGAAAACACTCTGAAGTTTCTAAAACTGTTTGAATCATGTCTGTAAGTATAACAGAACTTATGTAGCAGGCAAAACCCTGAGGACAATTCAGATTTTTCAGACCATTCAGATTAAAAAAAAATTATGTCACTGTCTGTTCAATGAATTTTCATTGGGAAGCCAGATTTCTAATCACCCTGTTCTCAGTTCTTACTGCTTCCACTGGATGTCACCAGTCTTAGGAAATAGGTTGAGGTCATTCATTTGTGCAATGAAGAAGAAGGCCATCAGGAAGCAGTGTAACGTCATGTGTACTGTTTGAGAGTTGCGCAAGACTAAAAAAAGTAGCGTTAGTTTGTTGCTCTCCTGTATTGAAAACAGATAGACCCGTCTTCAATTTGATCGATTATTAATGTTTACAAATACCTTAAGTTGTATTACAAAAGTAGTTTGAAATGTTTTGGCAAAGTTTAGAGGTATTTTTTTTAAATATTTTGTAGTGACGTTGTTCAAAAATTTAGCTGTTTTCTTCTGGATCAAACGCTTCAAATAAATGGACAATTTGGACATATATGGACGGAATTAATCGAACAAAAGGACCATTTGTGATGTTTATGGGACATATTGGAGTGCCAAAAAAAGAATCTCGTCAAACGTAATGCATGTTTTATATTTTATATCTGCGTTTTGAGTAGCGCCGGCAGGGTTGAAATATGCTACTCTCTCTTTGTTGACATTGTGCTATCATCAGATAATAGCATCTTATGCTTTCGCCGAAAAGCCTTTTTGAAATCTAACATGTTGGCTGGATTCACAACAAGTGTAGCTTTAATTTGGTATCTTACATGTGTGATTTAATGAAAGTTTGATTTTATATAATTTTTTTGAATTTGGCGCTCTACATTTCCCCTGGCTATTGGCCAAGTGGGACGCTACCGTCCCACATATCCCAGAGAGGTTTTAAGGTATCCCCAAAAATATTTGATGAAACATTGAGTTTGGCCCTACTGCTCTTAGCCCATAGAAAACTTCATACATGGATGAACAGATTATCTAAAGGAAGATTGTTCTGAAGTGTCTGTTCTATATCTGAGAGATATAAGAAAGATCAGGAAACTATTTATATATATATATATATGGTTTTTACATGTATTTAACCCCTTATTTTAGGCACTAAACTATCTTCATATATTCTTCCAATCATTTTCTGTAACTGGTTCCCCGCTACCTTAAACTAGTCTTGTGATGCTTGCAGGCTTCCTAGAGCAAAACACATGTTTGTGATAGTCTCATCTTTCCATAGAGTGGTCATAATAGTTTGCAGGGCAAACCGTTCGGACGCTACAGATGTTTTCGTGAGAAGACCGATTTTTGGGATGTCTCATGGTCTGACAAACATAGCTCTAGCTCTGCCATCTTTCACCCTAGATGCTGAAGGGCGACATCGGCGCATGCGATGGATTTAGACGCATTCCATGCAAAAAATTATCTCTAGCTGTCATGACTTCCCCCGAAGTTGGTCGACGTCACCGACCTTCTAGCCATCGCTGATCCATTTTTCATTTTCCATTGGTTTTGTCTTCCATCACACCAGGTTTCAATCCATCAATTACATGTTGTGTATTTAACCATCTGTTTCCCCTCATGCCTTTGTTGGTGATTGTTTGTTGTATGTTTTGTGTAAATCATGTTCTGGTGTGCGACGGGTTTTGTACCCTTTTATATTATTTTTTGTATATATTGGTTTTCTGAGTTTTTTAGCATTTATTAAACTGCTCCGTTTATACCAAGTTCACTCTCCTGCGCCTGACTTCCCTGCCACCAGCACGCACTCATTACACTAGCTTAAACTGATGGATTTTGATGGTGATTTTTGTTTATGCTAATTCGATTTACGCATTGGCGCAGACATAGACATGAGGGGGGGGTTAAACTGGTTGGAACAAGGGGAGAGAGTACATCCCAAAAACTGTCAGCCAAGTTCTCCAAAAAGTTGTATTATACCCAGTGGCGATCCATCATTCAGGGCATGTTTTGAGCACCACTGGGCATGTTGATGTGTGGTCCCAAATCTCGTTTTTTGGTTCTTTTCCAAGCTTAAAATGATAAACATTCAACATTGGCGATGCAGTCAACGCAGCATGATTTCTGCCGTGCTAAAAACAACTTTCCACTCAGAACTGGGAAATCTGACTTCATTGAGTTCAAGACAACTGGGAACTCAGGAAAAAACTAGCCCCGACTGGGGAAAATACATTTTGAATGGTCATCCAAGTCGGGAACTCTGGTCTCTTTCTAGAGCTACGACCTGAAGATCACGGAGGTCATTATGATTCAACCTTGTTTTTTTTCACAGTTCTCAGTTGTCTTGAAAGCACCGTAAATCCAGAGAATGCCAGACTTTGACAACGTTTGATGACAAAATTTGCCCACGAAGGACAGGCGCACCACCTTCCTGTTCAAGTGAGCACAGCACAAGGTGAGTCCAAAAATGTATTGTATGCTACTGCATACATTATGCAATATGCCAGAGAGAGATGTATACTGTAGCTAAGAAAGTAATACTAAGTGTATGTTGTGTAGTAAGCTGTTAGAAGCCCATGTGCCTCACCCTAATAATTTGGTCTCTTTAGCCCTCTTACTTTCGCCTACTGTTCTGACTTGGTGGTGCACATTAGCCGCTAATCTGTTTCAGAGAAATGTATTCATCAAATATTGTAAAAGCTTTCATTGTCTGCTTATATGCAGCCTTTATTTATCTTACTATCTTACTATTTATTTTACTGTTCTGACTTGGTGTACAGGTAGAACACTGTAAGAACGGCCCATGTTCTGAATTCTGTCGCTGTACATTTAAAAGTGCTGAACAAAAAGTTATTGACTACATCCATCCTAGCTGTAACGATTGTCCTCCTCCTCTTCGTCCGAAGAGGAGGAGTAGGGATTGGACCAAAGCGCAGCATGAAAGTTTGACATAACGAATTTATTAAAGAAAAGACGAAACACGAAAAACACTGGAAAGGATTACCAAAATAACAAAACGACGTAGACAGACCTGAACATGGAACTTACATAAATACACGAAGAACTCACGAACAGGAACAGACTACATACACGAACGACAAAACGAAACAGTCCCGTGTGGTGCACATACACAGACACGGAAGACAACCAACCACACACAAACAGTGTGAACAGCCTACCTATATATGATTCTCAATCAGAGGAAACGTCAAACACCTGTCTCTGATTGAGAACCATATAAGGCTAATTTCCAATGATCTAAACATAGAAACACAAAACATAGAATGCCCACCCCAACTCACGCCCTGACCAACTAAACACATACAAAAATAACAGAAAACAGGTCAGGAACGTGACACTAGCTCACTCATTAATGTCTTAATCGAGATGATCTGATTGCCTCTTATTTGCTTGTTGTCCCCTTATGCCATAGTTTGTACATCTCAATTGTCAGTAGAAACCACATAAGTCAGCCATATCAGCTATGTTTTTTTAAAGGCAGCAAATGACACTGAATGAACTGTTTCGCTGCCAGACAAGGCTCCTTTGATAGGCAGGTGTAGCAGTGGCAAGGTGTTGGGACTCTGCTGCTGGGACATCTTTATGTAGGCCCTAATGGTTTGTGGGCACTGTTTGTCACCGTTACAGTGCAATGCATGTATTGTTTAGTGTTGTGTTGTGTAGTGGCTTTGCTGGCATGCATTCCCAAAATGTTCTTTGGGTTTGCCCCACCGATTACCACAATCCATCTGTGTGTGGAAGTATATATGGAGTAGGGCTGTCCCCCAAAACTGTTGTTAGACCGAGAGTCGTCTGTTCCAATCAATTGGTTGGAATTTTAAAACGTGTATTTTTCCAAATACAGTGCCATCGGAAAGTATTCAAACCAGTTAGATTTTTCCACATTTTGTTAGATTACAGCCTTATTCTAAAATGGATTAAATAAAATAAAAATTCACAGCAATCTACACACAATACCCCATAATGTCAAAGTGAAAACAGGTTTAGACATTTTTACAACTGTATAAAAAAAGTAAAAAACTTTCCTTATTTACATAACTATTCAGACCCTTTTCTATGATACTCAAAATTGAGCTCAAGTGCATCCTGTTTCCATTGATCATCCTTGAGATGTTTTTACAACTTGATTGGAGTCCACCTTTTGGTAAATTCAATTGTTTGGACATGATTTGGAAAGGCACACACTTGTCTATGTAAGGTCCCACAGTTGACAGTGCATGTCAGTTTAAAAACCAAGCCATGAGGTCGAAGGAATTGTCCGTAGAGCTCAGAGACAGGAATGTGTTGAGGCACAGATCTGGGAAAGGGTACCAAAATATTTCTGCAGCATTGAAGGTCCCCAAGAACACAGTGGCCTCCATCATTCATAAATCAAATCACATCAAATTTTTGTTGTCACATGCGCCGAATACAACAGGTTTCCGCTGATCACTGCTTCTCGCCAAGAGCTGTCTGACCACATAGTTTAAATCCTAAGCAGCTGGACCCCAGGATTACCACAGCTACATCCGATCCAACCCACAATATCTCCTCCAAGCCCACTATACCCTCTGTTCCTGAACCACTATCCATGAGTCCTGAATTTTTGGGATGTGCACTGCACAAGCCAGATGCCCCGAACAGGACTCCTTTCCCAAACACAAAGTTCCGATCCCCACCTTATCCCATCACTCCTCCATGATGGAATCACCATGCCTCCAACTTCAGGGGAAACCCGCTCCTCCAGCACTTGCAGTCAACCACGTACCTCCACCAAGAGCACCTGCTCTTCAGCGCCCTATGGACAACCTTGCCGCTTAACCAAGAGCACTTGTTCTCCAGCTTATTTACCCGACCGTGGGACAGAAAATGTTTGTTAACACACTCACAACTCTGGGCCTCCCATCCTATTCTAACCCTCTCTCGCCAGCTTTGTATTCATGTTAGCTGATAAAATTGCTGTACAATATGATCTTGTTGACATCTGATACACATTCAAATGTCATAAAAAAGCAACACTGCAAAGCTCTCCCTGTCCTCTGCCACGCCCTGATTTTATTACTGCGGATGATATCTGGAAATGTGCATTACTGAGACATGGTTAAGAAAGACTGTTCTGAACACTGATAACCTTTCTGGATATAACCTTTTTCCGCAAGACAGATCTTCCAGTGGTGGTGGAGTGGCAATCTTTATCAAGGAACACCTTCAGTGCTCGGTTGTCTAACAACTGGTTTTGCTGGTTTTCAGCATTAAGCTTTCAAATAGCTCTTTGTTGATTGTTGCTGGTTGTTTTGTCCACCATCAGCACCGGCCTGTACCTTACTTGCCCTAAGCTCTCTCCTGGGCCCTTACAGTAAGTATGAATTTGTCCTGATAGGTGACCTAAACTGGGACATGATTAAACCACCGGACCAAGTCTTAAAACAATGGGACTCACTAAATCTCTCTCAGATCATTACCAACCCCAAACACCCAGAAAAGGCCTCTCCTTGATGTTATCCTCACAAATAATCCTGATAGGTATTGTAGTGGAAGTTCTACTCAGGGACACTCAGTCAATATTAAATGAATAATCCTTCATTACCAGCGCACTGGAGAGTTTCCAACCAACTCAATGCACCAAGTACAATGGTCAATTAGGAGTTCTCTCTTCTGGGGTAGTCCCGTTATCCCTTATATTCTGGTTACAGACATGTTACATAGTTTATAGAGTTGGTTCTGACATGTGTCTGGCACAGTCTCCTATCTTAACTGAAAGAACATATTCTGGGCGATCTGCCAGGTGGTCCTAAGGAGGGGTCATGTCGCCCCGCCCCCCCTTCATATCTTTACCAAGCACAGGCAGGAACCAAGGATTATTTATGACACTAAGACAAGATGGACATTTTCAAGGCTGTCTCTTCACATTATAAAAATGTCCATCACAGTATCATACTGGTGCTTTCTGTAATAACCTTAGTGATCACTGTTTCACGGCTGGTCAGTTAAATGACTTGTCCGGATTTGTCATAGACGCTTGGAAGGCAGCCACAGTGCGTCCTTTATTTAAAGTGGAAGCTCATGCTCATCCTAACTGTAATAAAAAGTGTTGGAAACACTTGTAGTATTCTCTCTGGTATGCAATCTGGTGTCCGCTCAGGTTATGGATGTGTCACTGATTACCATCTCTGAGGGGGTTTAGAGCTCGAAGGTAGTCACCTCATACAAGTACTTGGGAGTATGGTGAGACAGTACACTGTCCTTCTCTCAGCACATATCCAAGCTGCAGGCTAAGGTTAAATCTAGACTCGGTTTCCTCTATCGTAATCGCTTCTTTCACCCCAGCTGCCAAACTAACCCTGATTCAGATGACCATCCTACCCATGCTAGATTACAGAGACATCATTTATAGATTGGTAGGTAAGGGTGTTCTCAAGCAGCTAGATGTTCTTTACCATTCGGCCATCAGATTTGCCACCAATGCACCTTATAGAACAAATCACTGCACTCTATACTCCTCTGTAAACTGGTCATCTCTGTATACCCGGCGCAAGACACACTGGTTGATGGTTATTTATAAAAGCCTCTTAGGCCTCACTCCCCTCTATCTGAGATACCTACTGCAACCCTCATCCTTCACATACAGCACCTGTTCTGCCAGTCACATTCTGTTAAAGATCCCCAATGCACACACAGTACATCCCTGGGTCCCTCTTCTCAGTTCGCTGCAGCTAGCGACTGGAACGAGCTGCAAAAAACACTCAAACTGAACAGTTTTTATCTCCATCTCTACATTCAAAGACCCAATTATGGGCACTCTTACTGACACTTGGGGCTGCTTCGCGTGATGTATTGTTATCTCTACCTTTTTGTCCTTCGTGCTGTTGTCTGTGCCAAACAATGTTTGTACCTTGTTTGTGCTGCTACCATGTTGTGCTGCTGCCATGTTGTGTTGCTACCATGTTGTGCTGATGTTGTGTTGCTACTGTACCCAATTTGTAAGTCGCTCTGGATAAGAGCGTCTGCTAAATGACTTAAATGTAAATGTAAATGTACCATGTTGTGTTGTCATGTTGTGTTGTCTTTCTTTATGTAGTGTTGTGGTGTCTCTTTTGTCGTGATGGGTGTTGTTTTTTCAATCCTCTGTCCCCAAAGGAGGCCTTTAGCCTCTTGACAGGTCGTCATTTTAAATAAGAAGTTGTTCTTAATTCATTTGCCCAGTTAAATAAAGGTGAAATAATTTAAAAAATTAAAGATCGAAAAACAACAAAACAAACAACTTTGTCAACTTTGAGAGAACGTTGTTTGTTTGCTGGGATCATTGTAACATGTCATCTATCTCTCTGTAGGTGATTGAGCTTGATGTGTCCTGTCCTTCCTCCCTGGGCCATCTGGAGTTTGTGGTGCTGGAATCAGAGCCGTACCTCCCATTCTGCTTCCTCAACAATGACTGGTTCTGCTCTAAAGTTGTGGTGACCACACCAGAGGGAGACACAGTCAACTTCCCCTGTTACCACTGGATCTCAGGCAATGAGCGGCTGATGTTCAGGGAGGCCACTGGTCAGTATGTTGGTATATAGATCATTGTCTTGGTTAAGTTCTGAGTATACCTGCTGTGCCTATTATACATCTGCTCGCTGAATGTAATTTGTAGTTTCTTTTGAAATGTGTGTCAAAGGGGCCATTTTTATGGAATAATGGTGGATATACTTTATATGGCTTAAGATGTTGATCAATCCCCCCAAAACATGAAAATAATCACACTTTATGGCCTTTTGTTAATAAGGTAAACTGATATTCAATGAGACCTGGCCAGAGGCCATAGAAGAGAGACAGAGGGAGCTGCAGAATCGGCAAAAGGTGTACCGGTGAGAGGCTGGTTCTGAGATCTTGAAACTCAATTCCTAAGATGCAGAAACAATTCAAAACAACATCCAAATGCTTTTGAATCAGCACTTTTAGAGAGCAATGAACTAAAGTGGTACCAACACGAAAGTAACTAAATGTGCACCTACTGTCTTTTAAAACACACTGTTGGCACCAAAGTTACTAAACTAAAACTGAAACAAAAATGAATCATGAAAAAACTATTTCCTAAACCGAAATAAATTATTAAGAAATCAGTTTGAAAAACTATACTGAAACTATTATCTTTGCCTCTAAAACAAACTAAAACAAAAAACATCAAATTATGTTCAGTTGTAGTTTGTTTTTCTATCAATTTAATCATGTTGACATACTGCTTTACTCATCTCATGTATATACTGTATTTTAGTCAATACAACTCTGACATTGCTCGTCCTAATATTTATATATTTCTTATTTCCATTCTTTTACTTTTAGATGTGTGTATTGTTGTGAATTGTTAGATACTACTGTACTGTTGGAGCTAGGAACACAAGCATTTCGCTACACCCGCGATAACATCTGCTAAATATGCGTATGTGACCAATAACATTTGATTTGACTACTAAGGTTAAAAAAAAGCACCGGATTGCTGTTAACATGGGCAAGTCACATTGAAATTGACTTTATCATTTAAATCTAACCTAGACTATGACCTGACCCATCACCTTATTTAAAACTGCCCCCCAGTGGCAAGAAGTGAAATCCCCCCAAAACACTCAAACTATAGTCCAACAACACATATATGTCTTCTATCCTCCCCATGCATAGGCTACTTTCTGTCCCTTACACAAAAAATACAACCAAAATAATATAAAAATCAAATGCTTTTAATCAAATGAAAACAGAATCTAAACTAGAAAATCAAGTCTGAAAATGAATTGAAACTAAACAGGTTTTTATTTCTCTGTTTAAATATAAAACATAAAAACAAATAACTATAATAGCCTTGTTTGGGACTGAACCCTATGTACGTACAGTTTTATCCAAGTAATATTGAAGCTCTCTTGCAAATGTTTTATGTGGAGGGACCCCACTCGCGATTGAGACTGGGCAATACACTAACACTCCCTTAAACATCTATGTACTTTTTTTTTTACAATGGTTCCATTGAAACAGATGCTCATGCTTCACTGTGGGTTATACAACAACATTAGACAGGATGGGTTTCTTCAGCTGTCCAGTCCAAAATATTATTTTAACAGTCTAGGTGAAAATAATAAATTACGACATCTTCAAGTAACAATTATGTAAATGGTACTTATCCTCCAATGGAAACTTCTTTATAAGTGCCTAATTGTCCATTTATGTACAGATTTTTGTTTATGCGTACATGTGTACAGATGTAATGTATTATAGATCACATCTCTACTGTGTTTGACTATGATTGTTTTTAGTGCCTCAACTCAATTTGAGTGGTCCACAATGTATAAAAAAAACGGTAGTGTATAGTTGTAGCATTTGTGGAATGACGCATCATTTTTCTAAACTATAAACTCTAAAGAAACAAATAACTCTTAAACACAGAAACAGTTATGTGAAGTCACCTAAGCTACCATTTTGTATGTAATGGTGAACGGCTGTGTATCCCGTCTTGATTTACCATGTCTATTCCCTTCAGTTGGAGTATATATGCCGAAGGTCTACCCGAAATAATGAAAGTTGACAGCGCTTCTGATCTCCCTGCTGAGGTCCGCTTCTCTTTCACCAAGGACATTGAGTTCACCTTCACAACAGTCGAAGCGTAAGTTGGAGCACTGGTTTTCAAAATAGTTTTGCTTAATGTAAAACAGTCACATTTTGCTCTTCCCAGAGTAACCCTGAAGTATACCCCCTCGTGTGCATTTTACCTCTAGGACTATGCTCTTGTGAGTCTTCACAAGTACCACCTGAGTATAGGCCAAGTATCCCCAGGGGAACATGGAACCCAGGTTGAGAACCTTAAGAGGCAGCACCAGGAAATGAATGAGATATTTAATCATCTCTATTGGCATATCCCCAACACACCTTTAAAAATACTTCCTTTACAGTGAGATGAGATGTGATTGTCCTACACCAGTTCAGGTAATTGTGATATTATGATATGTTGGGAATGTGGCCATCAGGGTTGTGGTGGAACGTGGATTATAGGAATGGTGCCAGTAATAACACCCTCAGGCAAGGTTTTCCGAAATGAATTTGTTTTTAGCCACTCAAATCATGCCTGAAATCGTATCAAATAACAAGCCAATTAACCATCTAGCAGACATTATAACCAAATAGCTGAACTTTTCACCAAATCAAATGCCAATTGACACATAATATTAAGGATATGTGGCCTGTGAATGAATCGATCACCCTAGGGGGAGGATGTAGATGATGAAGAGTAGTGGACCTAGCTCAGAGCCCTGGGGGACATCCTGGCATTGTTAGCACCATTCTCTAATCAACTGCACAATCTTTCTCATGTTGAAGTAAAGTTCCTCCTCTATCCTGGCAGATTGGTGTCACTGAAACTAGAAACCCATTCCACCAACAAGAAACAATGGAAGAGCCTAGATGAACTCAGTCACGTTTTCAATAGCCACAAGACAGACGTCTATGGTAAGTTGGGCTCAGTCTTAAAGAAGGCAGCAATCAAATAGCTCACTGGAATCATTAGTAACTCATTATTATTTTGCACAAAGTTTCATTTTACACATGATAATTTTGTTTTTTTCTAGAATATGTCGAAAAGAACTGGAAGGAGGATGAGTTTTTCGGGTACCAGCTTCTGAACGGCATCAACCCCATGATGATCCATCGCTGCTCCAAGCTTCCAGAGAACTTCCCCGTCACAGAAGACATGGTGAAGGCTTCCCTTTTCGGAAAAAACCTTGAAGCAGAAATTCAGGTTTGTAAAAATTGAGTAATATATGTCATTCATCGTTCTGTTATTGCTCTAGTGGTTTCTTCCTCAGGAAATTGTGTGTAGTACAATACAATATGCTGTACATTGTGTCAGTGTAACAACTTTCCTCTTCTTCTGACGAGGAATAAGAGATATCGGACCAATGTGCAGCATGGTAAATGTCCATTTTAATATAAAAAACTGAACACTACAAAAATCCAAAATAACAAAGTGAATGAACAAACGGAAATCGAAACATTCCCGTATGGTACAGACACAGGAAACAACCACCCACAAAACACAATAAACAGGCTACCTAAATATGGCTCCCAATCAGAGACAACAACTAACACCTGCCTCTGATTGAGAACCATACTAGGCCAAACACATAGAAATAGAACAACAGAACAAAACATAGAAAAACAACATAGAATGCCCACCCCAACTCACGCTCTGACCAAACTAAAATAAAGACATAAAAAAGGAACTAAGGTCAGAACGTGACAGTCAGTACTCTTCCTTTGGCATGGTGGTGTTGTTGGCAACATCTGCCTCCCTAACTCATTAATGTCCTAACCTAAACAGAAAGGCAACGTCTTCCTAACTCATTAATGTCCTAACCTAAACAGAAAGGCAACGTCTTCCTAACTCATTAATGTCCTAACCTAAACAGAAAGGCAACGTCTTCCTAACTCATTCATGTCCTAACCTAAACAGAAAGGCAACGTCTTCCTAACTCATTAATGTCCTAACCTAAACAGAAAGGCAACGTCTTCCTAACTCATTAATGTCCTAACCTAAACAGAAAGGCAACGTCTTCCTAACTCATTCATGTCCTAACCTAAACAGAAAGGCAACGTCTTCCTAACTCATTAATGTCTTAACCTAAACAGAAAGGCAACGTCTTCCTAACTCATTAATGTCCTAACCTAAACAGAAAGGCAACGTCTTCCTAACTCATTAATGTCCTAACCTAAACAGAAAGGCAACGTCTTCCTAACTCATTAATGTCCTAACCTAAACAGAAAGGCAACGTCTTCCTAACTCATTAATGTCTTAACCTAAACAGAAAGGCAACGTCTTCCTAACTCATTAATGTCCTAACCTAAACAGAAAGGCAACGTCTTCCTAACTCATTAATGTCCTAACCTAAACAGAAAGGCAACGTCTTCCTAACTCATTAATGTCCTAACCTAAACAGAAAGGCAACGTCTTCCTAACTCATTAATGTCCTAACCTAAACAGAAAGGCAACGTCTTCCTAACTCATTAATGTCCTAACCTAAACAGAAAGGCAACGTCTTCCTAACTCATTAATGTCCTAACCTAAACAGAAAGGCAACGTCTTCCTAACTCATTAATGTCCTAACCTAAACAGAAAGGCAACGTCTTCCTAACTCATTAATGTCCTAACCTAAACAGAAAGGCAACGTCTTCCTAACTCATTAATGTCCTAACCTAAACAGAAAGGCAACGTCTTCCTAACTCATTCATGTCCTAACCTAAACAGAAAGGCAACGTCTTCCTAACTCATTAATGTCCTAACCTAAACAGAAAGGCAACGTCTTCCTAACTCATTAATGTCCTAACCTAAACAGATTGGCAACATCTTCCTGGTTGACTACAAGCGTCTACATGGAGTGACTGCAAACGTGATCCACGGGAAACAGCACTTCTTGGCTGCTCCTCTCTGCTTGCTCTACATGACTCCAGAAGATAAGCTCATGCCCATCGCAATCCAGGTACATCTCACATAAGAATGAGATCTATACTTCCGAAACCCCAATTAAATAATCTTAACAGAATGTTTGCCACTGGGAGTTCTCTTGAACCAAAAGGAGTCCCATAAATGGACATAAATATTGCCCAGAAATTAACTAATTGACCAGAAAGCAAAAAGCATGAGCAAAAGCATATACTGTTAGCCTAAAACTAAGGATTTGGGGGTTTCATGATTGATGTTATATCCTATGTCTGCATGAACCATACAGGCAAAACTCGTTTTAAGCAAACAACTATTAAACTTCCGTATGTCTTTAAATTGTAACAATATACACATTCTCAATTAATGAAGCAAGCCATGATTGTTCTGCTTCCTTTCACAGCTGAAGCAGGATCCTGGAGAAGACAACCCCATCTTCCTTCCTACTGACTCTGAGTATGACTGGCTCCTGGCCAAGATCTTTGTGAGGAACGCTGACTTCGCCGAACACGAGCTGAACTTTCACCTGCTGAGGACTCACCTGCTGGCTGAGGTGTTTGCCGTGTCGACACTGCGTAACCTACCAATGGTGCATCCCATCTACAAGGTATATACCTGCTGCTGTGCATGCAGACACTGAGTTTGTTTTCAACTGTTTTAACACTACAGTTGTGCGAGTTCTCATTTTCCTATTAACTCAATACTTTTAACATAATTAAGAGAACCTGAAGTATTTGCAAATAAATGTATTCATTGTATGTATTTTTTGTAATTGAAAGAAGCAGTAGGTTGTTTGTAGTACAGTACAACACATAGCTTCTTTAGTTGTGAATTTCATGTACGATCGTTCCATCTTTCTCCATAGCTCCTGATCTCTCACTTCCGCTACACTCTGCAGATCAACACTCTAGCTAGAAAGGCCCTCATATCAGAGAATGGGGTGATCACAGAGGTACTGCCTATTCCATTATTATAATGTTCTATAATACGCTAATACTTATGGAATGTCACAATGCTAGTGGAAACTGATTCAAAAGCATAAGAGAGCTCTGTGTTAAAAAATGAAGCACCCTACTTTCTGCTTGCTTATAAATGCATCGCTGATACCATCCATTTCCACTAGCATTGTTACATTCTCCGAAAATGATTATTCTGGACGTTCCTAAATTACCAACTAACTTATTTAAAAACTGTTCAGATTAAACAACATGAAGTACATCTAAAATAAGGCCTTCTAAACACTATACGATTATACAATCGTAACTTTTGTTGCGTTCCCCAGCAAAAATGTCACTCAAACAGAAGGGGGAACGAACAGAGTCACTGACCAACAGTGGTGGGCCATCAGGGCCTGCAAGGCCTTCTCTGCTGGCCTAAACATCATCAGAATATAATTTTTTTTTAAATATATTTTCCCACAAATATGTATTAAATTATTCCCCAGAGTAAGAGTTATACTCTTCATTTCATAGCTTTCCTCTTGGTTGCACTGCTTCCAGCCCCAGGTTGAGATTTGGAGGGCTTGTCTTTATGTTAGATCTTTTATCCAATCATATTCAGCCATCATGTGTTGCCAGGGGTCTAAAATCTGCCCTCAGGCCTTCAGAATCAACAGTGCGGGCGCTTGTCGCTTATAGTGAATGGAAATGAAAATTTAGTGTCAACCAATCAGCTTTAGAGTTGGCTATTGTACGCCTGCTGGCTGGCTCCAGTGTTACACAGGAGCCAGCTAGCAGGCGTAGTGCGTGCACGTCTTTTGATTGGATTACCAATATTGAGAGGCAGGTCCTATGGAGATCTAGGAAACTGAATTTGATAAACGAATTAATTCGCGTACTACTAAGCTGTTTTTTCAACCCACAATGGCGGAAGGAGGAGAAGATATCGATTTGGTCGAGGATGTAGTTATAACGCCATTCTCAAGACGAACTCTTCAAGAAAAGTTAGACATTGTAAGGAGAGGTCGCCCGACGCCACAAAGCCTGTCACAGGCGGGAAAGGGCTTCGTTCGCTCGCCACTTTCAAAGTTTCAACTACGAGTGCTGTCAATGGCTCCTTGGCTCCGAGAAGCACTGCAAACTGTACTGCTGGGAATGCCTATTATTTGCAAGTGATTGATTTGGTGTTTGGAGCCACACTGGCTTTGCAAACTTGAGTTGTCTAACCAAGGCAGCAACGAGACACTAAAGTACGGCTGGGCACTAACAAGCAATGGTGCTTTTGAAAACTTTTGGGGTCACCGGAGTGGATCTACAGCTCAAAGAACACGTGCGCAGGGCAACGGAGCTGCACAATGAAAAGGTGAAGGGAAATATTGAAAAGACTCATTGATTGTGTCATGTTTTGGGGTAAGCACTGTTTACCCAAAAATGTCAATTTGTCAATTTCAAGGTGACGCAACGCCTGGTTATACTGCGTTTCTGTCTAAATGTATAGTTTCTAGAGCCATGGCATCATAATGAGGTGGATTAATTTGGGTGGGACTGTGTAATACCTCACTGAAGGCCCAGGCCCCAGGCCCACGGCACGCCACTGCTGACCAACAACCAAAACAAAACAGGTGTGGTTTTAGGAGGGGTTCTGAAAGACACTCATGGGGGTGTCCACTGAAAGTTGACTAGCCACAACAACTGGAACCTAAAAGACACCCACCATGTGCTCCGACAAAATGTGCCCAAGAAGAGGCAAACAAAAGAAAAACCCACATCAAAATTACAGACAAGAAGCAAACCAAAAAGGTGGCGCAAAACGAAATCAGACAAAGGAATGTTTTTCTAGAACTCAAATAGGGAGCACCACACCTAAAGGTGTTGACCCTCCACATATCTCAAGACATCTGGAGCACTGGGCCACCCACTCTTTTATTTTATTTATTTTATTTAACCTTTATTTAACCAGGTAGGCAAATTGAGAACACGTTCTCATTTACAATTGCGACCTGGCCAAGATAAAGCAAAGCAGTTCGACACATACAACAACACATAGTTACACATGGAGTAAAAACAAACATATAGTCAATAATACAGTGAAAAAAAAATTGAAAAAAAATAAGTCTATATACAATGTGAGCAAGTGAGGTGAGATAAGGGAGGTGAAGGCAAACAGATATATGTATAAATAAATAAAAATATAAAAAGGCCATGGAGGCGAAGTGAGTACAACACAGCAAGTAAAATAAAAACTAAAAAAAACACTGGAATGGTTGGTTTGCATTGGAAGAAAGTGCAAAGTAGAGACAGAAATAATGGGGTGCAAAGGAGCAAAATAAATTAATAAATAAATACAGTAGGTAAAGAGGTAGTTGTTTGGGCTAAATTGTAGATGGGTTATGTACAGGTGCAGTAATCTATGAGCTGCTCTGACAGCTGGTGCTTAAAGCTAGTGAGGGAGATAGGTGTTTCCAGTTTCAGAGATTTTTGTAGTTCGTTCCAGTCATTGGCAGCAGAGAACTGGAAGGAGAGGCGTCCAAAGGAAGAATTGGTTTTGGGGGTGACTAGAGAGATATACCTGCTGGAGCGCGTGCTACGGGTAGGTGCTGCTATGGTGACCAGCGAGCTGAGATAAGGGGGGACTTTACCTAGCAGGGTCTTGTAGATGACCTGGAGCCAGTGGGTTTGGCAATGAGTATGAAGCGAGGGCCAGCCAACGAGAGCGTACAGGTCGCAGTGGTGGGTAGTATATGGGGCTTTGGTGACAAAACGGATGGCACTGTGATAGACTGCATCCAATTTATTGAGTAGGGTATTGGAGGCTAAATGACATGCCGAAGTTGAGGATCGGTAGGATGGTCAATTTTACGAGGGTATGTTTGGCAGCATGAGGTGAAGGATGAATTGTTGCGAAATAGGAAGCCAATTCTAGATTTGACTTTGGATTGGAGATGTTTGATGTGGGTCTGGAAGGAGAGTTTACAGTCTAACCAGACACCTAGGTATTTGTAGTTGTCCACATATTCTAAGTCAGAGCCGTCCAAAGTAGTGATGTTGGACAGGCGGGCAGGAGCAGGCAGCGATCGGTTGAAGAGCATGCATTTGGTTTTACTTGTATTTAAGAGCAGTTGGAGGCCACGGAAGGAGAGTTGTATGGCATTGAAGCTCGCCTGGAGGGTTGTTAACACAGTGTCAAAAGAAGGGCCAGAAGTATACAGAATAGTGTCGTCTGCGTAGAGGTGGATCAGAGAATCACCAGCAGCAAGAGCGACATCATTGATGTAAACAGAGAAGAGAGTCGGTCCAAGAATTGAACCCTGTGGCACCCCCATAGAGACTGCCAGAGGCCCGGACAACAGACCCTCCGATTTGACACACTGAACTCTATCAGAGAAGTAGTTGGTGAACCAGGCGAGGCAATCATTAGAGAAACCAAGGCTGTCGAGTCTGCCAATGAGGATGTGGTGATTGACAGAGTCAAAAGCCTTGGCCAGGTCAATGAATACGGCTGCACAGTATTGTTTCCTATCGATGGCGGTTACGATATCGTTTATGACCTTGAGCGTGGCTGAGGTGCACCCATGACCAGCTCTGAAACCAGATTGCATAGCGGAGAAGGTGTGGTGTGATTCGAAATGGTCGGTAATCTGTTTGTTGACTTGGCTTTCGAAGACCTTAGAAAGGCAGGGTAGGATAGATATAGGTCTCTAGCAGTTAGGGTCAAGGGTGTCCCCCCTTTGAAGAGGGGGATAACCGCAGCTGCTTTCCAATCTTTGGGGATCTCAGACGACACGAAAGAGAGGTTGAAGAGGCTAGTAATAGGGGTGGCAACAATTTCAGCAGATAGTTTTAGAAAGAAAGGGTCCAGATTATCTAGCCCGGCTGATTTGTAAGGGTCCAGATTTTGCAGCTCATTAAGAACATCAGCTGACTGTATTTGGGAGAAAGAGAAATGGGGAAGGCTTGGGCGAGTAGCAGAGGGGAGGGCAATGCTGTTGTCCGGGGTAGGGGTAGCCAGGTGGAAAGCATGGCCAGCCGTAGAAAAATGCTTATTGAAATTCTCAATTATAGTGGATTTGTCGGTGGTGACAGTGTTTCCTATCTTCAGGGCGGTTGGAAGCTGGGAGGAGGTGTTCTTATTCTCCATGGACTTTACGGTGTCCCAGAACTTTTTTGAATTTGTGTTGCAGGAAGCAAATTTCTGCTTGAAAAAGCTAGCCTTGGCTGTTCTAACTGCCTGTGTATATTGGTTTCTGGCTTCCCTGAAAAGTTGCATATCACGGGGGCTGTTCGATGCTAATGCAGAACGCCATAGGATGTTTTTCTGTTGGTTAAGGGCAGTCAGGTCAGGAGAGAACCAAGGGCTATATCTGTTCCTGGTTCTAAATTTCTTGAATGGGGCATGCTTATTCAAGATGGTGAGGAAGGCATTTTTAAAAAATGACCAGGCATCCTCTACTGACGGGATGAGATCAATATCCTTCCAGGATACCCCGGCCAGGTCAATTAGGAAGGCCTGCTCGCTGAAGTGTTTCAGGGAGCGTTTGACAGTGATGAGTGGAGGTCGTTTGACCGCTGACCCATTACGGATGCAGGCAATGAGGCAGTGATCGCTGAGATCTTGGTTAAAAACAGCAGAGGTGTATTTGGAGGGCAAGTTTGTTAGGATGATATCTATGAGGGTACCCGTGTTTACGGAATTGGGGTGGTACCTGGTAGGTTCATTAATAATTTGTGTGAGATTGAGGGCATCAAGCTTAGATTGTAGGGTGGCTGGGGTGTTGAGCATGTTCAAATTTAGGTCACCTAGCAGCACGAGCTCTGAAGATAGATGGGGGGCAATCAGTTCACATATAGTGTCCAGAGCACAGCTGGGGGCAGAGGGTGGTCTATAGCAGGCGGCAACGGTGAGAGACTTGTTTTTAGAGAGGTGGATTTTTAAAAGTAGAAGTTCAAATTGTTTGGGAACAGACCTGGATAGTATAACAGAACTCTGCAGGCAGTCTTTGCAGTAGATTGCAACACCGCCCCCTTTGGCCGTTCTATCTTGTCTGAAAATATTGTAATTGGGGATAAAAATGTCTGAATTTTTGGTGGTCTTTCTAAGCCAGGATTCAGACACGGCTAAAACATCCGGGTTGGTAGAGTGTGCTAAAGCAGTGAACAAAACAAACTTAGGGAGGAGGCTCCTAATGTTAACATGCATGAAGCCAAGGCTATTACGGTTACAGAAGTCATCAAAAGAGAGCGCCTGGGGAATAGGAGTGGAGCCAGGTACTGCAGGGCCTGGATTCACCTCTACATCACCAGAGGAACAGAGGAGAAGTAGGATAATGGTACGGCTAAAAGCTATGAGAATTGGTCGCCTAGAGCTACTAGAGCAGAGAGTAAAAGGAAGTTTCTGGGGGCGATAAAATAGTTTAAAGGAATAATGTACAGACAAAGGTATGGTAGGATGTGAATACAGTGGAGGTAAACCTAGGTATTGAGTGATGATGAGAGAGATCTTGTCTCTAGAAACATCATTGAAACCAGGTGATGTCATCGCATATGTGGGTGGTGGAACTGCAGGGTTGGATATGGTATAGAGAGCAGGGCTAGAATCTCTACAGTGAAATAAGCCAATAAACACTAACCAGAACAGCAATGGACAAGGCATATTTACATTAAGGAGAGGCAAGCTTAATCGAGTGATCAATAAGGGTCCAGTGAGTAGAGGTTGGTTGGGGTCGTGGCGATCCAGACAGCTGGCCGGGTATATGGCTATCGGTAGCAGCATAGGATGGAGGTCTGTTTGTAGATACCTCGTGCGTTTCCGTCGGTAGGTTCCGTGTAGTGGGGTTTTGTTCAGATAGCAGCCGATAAGACAGCTAACGATTAGCGGGCCTCAGATGAGCGTTCAGGTAACGCCGGGACGGAGGTGCCGGTTGGATAAATCCCTCGGGCAGATAACGTCGGCAGTCAGTCGTGAAGGCCCGGTGGGGTTCCGTATCTGCAGCAGCAACAAAGAAACGGGTCCGGATGGTGATGGAACTCCTCAGCTGGCTAGCTCCAGCATGATTTGAGTTAGTTCCGGGGTCGACGTAAGCCAATAGTCACACGGTATGCAGCTAGCTAGCTGCGAAATCAAGGTGCAAGTGTCCAGAGGCTGCGGTTGGAATCCGGGGAAACTGAGAGAAAAAAAGTCCCGGAATGCTCCGGTCCGAGTCGCGTTGCACAAAAGTGCCGGTAGATTATCGAGCTAAAGGAATAGCTGATGACCGCAAAACGTGGGCAGCTGAAACATCAACGCTAGCCAGCAAACCGGCTAATTTCGGGGCAGCTACAGATTAGCTTCTGGCTAGCTATCGGAGTAGCTTCTGGTTAGCTTTCAGGCTAGCTTCTGAATTAGCCCCTGGCTATCTTCCACGATGGATTTTCAGATTGAGGTAAATAATACTTATTGTAATTGGTGAAGCGGGTTGCAGAAAAGCTTTTGCAGGAAAGCTTTTGTAGTTGAGTTCTTGGATAATAAAATAAATAAAAGATATGTGAAGAAAAGGTGTAAATATATATATATACAGGACACGACACGACAACACGGAAAAATACGTCTGAACTGCTAAGCCACCTTGGTATCTCTGAAATAGCACCTGGGCCAGCACCGGTGAAACACCTGCCCACTAACAAGATGGCAACCAGCACAGGTGTAACACAAACTGTCTAATGAGGTGACACCAATCGGTGCGCCCTACATGCTAACGAGCTGTACTGTATGTGCTAAAGTCCAACCTCAAAACATAAATGGAAAAATCAAAGCCTGTAACACATTTGACACTGAGCTGGTTATCGTTTTGAGATGTATACCTAGCGACACATACCACTGCAGAGTAAATTGATCATCAGGCTGAACTGTCAGGCGTTGCCTAGCGACACATACCGCGGTAGAGTAAACTGATCATCAGGCTGAACTGTCAGGCGTTGCCTAGCGACACATACCGCGGTAGAGTAAACTGATCATCAGTCTGAACTGTCAGGCGTTGCCTAGCGACACATACCGGGTAGAGTAAACTGATCATCAGGCTGAACTACAACTAGCTGAAACAAGCCACCTGCGATTCCCCACATGGTAGCTTCTAGTCATTGTTGCTAGCTATCTGACCGTTCAGACCCATAACACACAGCCATCTGCCCCATCGATGCGTGTGCATAATTTATGTGATATCAGGCAACCTGTCTTTGTCGCTTAAACCACAGAGCTGCCCTGGCGTCTGTCATTAACAAGTTCTGTCTTCGATAACCCTGTTTGATATTTAAAACATTGATCGCTGTTAGAATGCACTGCATGTCCTATTATATGACACAAGGGAGAAGTGATAGGTTTTTCTCACTGGTTACATAAAATGGTTGGATGGAAACATGGTTTATGTGGCTGAAGTACCGGACAGGCTTGATGGAAACAGCACATTTTTGCAAAACAAATAAAAAATTAAAATAATACTTTAGACCAGGGTGGATATTTTTTTCTCTGTGATATAGATTATGTTATGATTAAAAAAAGGTGAACTATCCCTTTAACCCATCTTGAAGAATGCCAGTGTAGGAGGTCCAGGGATGATGGAGTTCCTGAAGAAAGCTGTGGCCTCATTGACCTACAGCTCCCTCTGTATGCCGGAGGACATCATTGCACGCGGTCTGGAGTCAATCTCCAACTTCTTCTACAGGGATGATGGACTCAGGCTGTGGGACATCGTTCACAGGTAGTGTGTGTACAAGTCTCTTGAGTTTTGTGGTGAAAAAAATCCAAGATCTGTCAATTTGACAGCACAATTAGATTTGTGTATTATAAGGAGGCTAGTTCATGCAGCTACATGTTTGCTCAGTTTACTAACTCTAGTGAACTCCTTCCTCCAAAGTAAATCATGCTGCCAGATTATAATGAGGTTTATGGTATTTTTTTGCAAAGATTTGTGCTCTTTTGCACTATGACAATGTAGCCCATAATATCATTGCTGGGTCATTCCGTGAAATTAGTGCCTAGCGACTGCAACGAGCTGCAACAAACACTCCAACAGGACAGTTTTATCTCCATCTCACCATTCAAATTCTCAATCATGGACACTTACTGACAGTTGTGGCTGCTTTGCGTGATGTATTGTTGTCTCTACCTTCTTGCCCTTTGTGCTTTCGTCTGTGCCTAGTTAAATGAAAATGTAATTTCCCCTCCCTGTTGCACAGAACAAGCGTCCATTCCCTGTCACCATGAGATTTATGGCTGATTTAAGATAACATCGTCAAAACACTTACGGTCAACCCTGTTACTTTGTCACTTAATAGGCACTTACTATAATATTTTTATTTAACCTCTGATATATATTTTTTTAATGAAGTTTAACATGTGCTCTTTATGACAATGTTAAAATGAGGTGAAATAAAAATCACCAAGTTACACTACTCATAAGGCCCCTAACTGCCCTGTGTTTTGTCATAGTGTTTTGCTAATACCTGATGTTGTCCTGTGGTTTTGTATAGGTTTGTTCAGAAAATGATTGGTCACTACTACACCTGTGACTCAGACGTCCAGAAGGACTCTGAACTGCAGAACTGGATCAAGGAGATCTTCTTCCATGGCTTCCTGGCAGAAACCAGCACAGGTTACACTTTTCTCATTTAAAAGACACAGTAGCTCTTTCTCAACTCTTAATCATAAGACTACATCAGTGCAATACAAATGTACAGATCTGATTTGTTGATGAGTGTTTCTGATAATACGTAATATCCAGAACATTCCAAGTGATTCCATACAGTATCTACTGTAGGTTTGAAACCAATTGGCATCAGATTTTCATGTGAATATTCTAAAATCTTTTTTCAAATTTTCCCACCAGTGGTGTTTCCACCAAATGGACTTGTTGCTGATAGAAATCAGTGCATGACGACAATTTACTTTTTCAAAAAAAATTTTTTTTTTAAATCTCAAGTTCAATGTGTTTCCATCACATTTTAAACTATCGATAGTTTTGTCACAAACTGTTGCATTAAATAGCAAATGTGCCTACTCTGGTCTTGGCACGTGTGCTCTAGCCAACAGCTGGCAGATACAGTGAGGATGGGGGTAGTCTACATTAGGAGATTATTATGGCAGTCAAGCATCTATCATCATGTCACCAGAATAAACCTTCAATATTTATTGGAAAGGAGCATCAATATCATCACTGTGCACTTTCACCACCCTGGGAAGTTCATCATAATTTATTTAATCTGTAACATGTTGCTGAAATGTGTATGCTAAAAACGAGTGGCTGTGTCAGTTCCTGGAACCATAACCACGGAAAGCGAGCCCCGGCCCGTTGCAGCTCTATAAACTTCCCACAATAACCAAGTCGTAGTGGACCACACACCATATCATTGCGTGACTGCAAGTTTTCTTGGATATGATGGTTATTATATCAATATTTGCACAAAAGATATTTCCACTGCCATTTCTTGCATAATTCATTTGACCGACACACAAATATCCCACAATGTCGAACGAACAAATGATCTGCTGTTATTTATTGTAATTGTACCGAAACTTCCTGTTTCCATCACAGCTGTCATTACTTTTTGTATACAGTTTGACTTACATAAAAGCTGTGGATGGAAACATATAGAAAATAATGTAATTTCATAGTTCTTTCAATGGTGGATGGATGACTCTCTTTTTGGATAGAAACTGGATGGAGACTGATTACTCTTTGTTTTTTAAAATCTTTAACTGAACACTTTTACAAGCATTCATAAATGCTGCCATTCTTCCTGTTCTCTTCCAACAATTAACAAACATCTGACCAATCAGAATAGCGCAAAGTAGTTGCAAGGTAGATAATCAATTACCATTCCAATTCACCACACTGTAGAACTAACAACAGTGGCTTAGAAAATAACTCATACAATAATCTTACATTTCTTCCCCCCTCCCCCTAGAGAAACGTCCCCGTTTCTACATTCGATAAGAAAATAATAATACTGCTGGAGGTCCAAAGATCTGTAGACTTCTCACTTCAGGGCATAGACTCCCCTGTCACTTAAGAGACTAATTCGGCGGCGACCTGGGTTCTCAGACGAACTTTGCTCCAGTACTGCTGGTTGGGGTAGAGACATCTGGTCTACTGAGGGGTCAGGTGGGTCAATGTCTAATGGGCTGGGCAAGAGGGGTCATGACAAGGGGCCTGGTGAGGCACAGGGGGATCCAGGGACGTCTCAGGTAAGTAGTGTTCCCATGTCTCACAGGGCCTAGAGAATGTGAAGGGTAAGGCACCTGACAAGGCTGTCAGGGTCAGAGGTCAAGGATGTGCAGGAAAGTGTTCCACAGGCTCATTCGTTCCAGAACGTTCCAGAGGTGTACGGTCTTAAACGATTTTAGTGGATCACTTGGGTCTTGTTAGATTGGTCCAGCAGGTACCTGACCCTGTAGATTACACCAGGGTCCTCTTCTGTAGATCCAAGGCACTCCTCAAAAGGGACCTTTCCAGTGATGTGAAAGCTTCTGATGTGCTATTGTAGGGTCTTTAAGCCACACGAGGTCTCCTGGGTTGTAGAGAATGTGCATGACATTCGTCGTAGTTCCGTTTTTGTTGAAAGTGAGCATGTTCTCTGTTCTGTGTGGGAGACCCAAAGGACAGACTGGACCATGTCGGTGAGTTGAGCTGTATGATCTGCTGGCGATCCCCGTGTAGAGACGGACCACTGCAGTCCAGAGGGGAACAGTAGCCTGGCTGACATCTTCGCTTCTCAACCATGTGTCAGACAGAAGAGGCTGAAATCCATTGTAGAGGGAGTGCTGGTGTTGTAGGCCAGGGCAAGTTGGTTGAGGCACTCGTCACCAGGCTGTTGGGGCAGTGTCTTGGTCAGGAGATTGATGAGTGTCCGATTTTAAATTGTTCCACCATCCCATTGTGGATGATGGGGGCTGGTTCTGGTCTTCTAAACTCCCAGCAACTGGCAAAGGTCTCGGACAATGTCTGCCTCAAACTGATGTTCTTGGTCAGTGTTCAAGGTCTCTGGTATGCCATGTTTGCTGACAAAGTTCTTGAAGAGACAGTGCTGGTCTTTCATGGCACAGAGGTTGACGCACTTTGAAAAATAATCCTGCACATAAAGTGCCTTCAGAAAGTATTTATACCCCTTGGCTTATTCCACATTTTGTTGTGTTACAGCCTTAAATCAAAATGGATGAAATAGTATTATTTTCTCACCCATCTAAACACAATACTCCATAATTTCAATGCGAGAAAAAAAAAAATCTAATATTTTTGCAAATGTATTTAAAATTAAATGCAGAAATATCTAATTTACATACGGATTCACACCCCTGAGCCAATACATGTTAGAATAGCCTTTGGCAACAATTACAGATGTGAGTCTTTCTGGGTAAGTCTGTAAGGGCTTTGCACACCTGGATGCCGAAACATCTTTCTAGCGAATTTACACGCTGAAGCTATGTTGCGCTTGGCGACCTCTGATTGTTTCATCCTAACATCGTTGGTACCAACGTGGATAACAATATCCCTATGCTCACCAGTTTTAGACTTAGCCAGCACCCTCTTTAGGTTAGCCTTTACGTCTGTAGCCCTGCTCCCTGGTAAACAGTGTATGATCGCTGGATGATGATTCTTAAGTCTAATATTGCGGGTAATGGCGTCGCAAATGACTAGGGTTTTCAATTGGTCAGAGCCAATGGTGGGAGTCTTCGGCAGCTCAGAACCCGTAACGGGTGGAGGGGAGACTTGAGAAGGCTCTGCCTCTGACTCATTGCTTAATGGGGAGAACTGGTTTAAAGTCTCTGGCGGCTGAATGAGCGACACAGGTTGAGCATGCCGACAGCATTTCTTTCCAGGAGCCTTGAGAAAATTGTCTGGCTGTGGAGACTGTGCAGAGGGATTTATACTATTATCTGTGCAGAGGGATTTATACTATTATCTGTGCAGAGGGATTTATACTATTATCTGTGCAGAGGGATTTATACTATTATCTGTGCAGAGGGATTTATACTATTATCTGTGCAGAGGGATTTATACTATTATCTGTGCAGAGGGATTTATACTATTATCTGTGCAGAGGGATTTATACTATTATCTGTGCAGAGGGATTTATACTATTATCTGTGCAGAGGGATTTATACTATTATCTGTGCAGAGGGATTTATACTATTATCTGTGCAGAGGGATTTATACTATTATCTGTGCAGATGGATTTATACTATTATCTGTGCAGAGGGATTTTTACTGTTATCTGGACTTACTGGTGGCACAGGTGCTATGTCATTCTTTCCTACACTTAAATTACCCGTGCCTAACAATTGCATCTGAAGCTGGGCTTGCAATACGGCTATCCTCACCATAAGGCGATAGTTCTCCTGTATATTATGAGTACAGTAACTGCAGTTAGATGTTACTACTTAGTTTTTTCGGCTGGTGGAGGTCCTGTAGAACCATGTCCAGATAAAGCATCCATGGTGAAAAAGTTGAATGAAGAAAGTAGAGCGAAGAAAAAACTAAGAAGTTGTTGTTAAATGTGTTAAATGCAGATTGATGAAACTGTTATTAAAAGTAAAACTGAAAAGTTTGGCAGGTAGCCAAGTAGCAACAAACAGCACAGCAGCATGGGGACAAGTCATCCATCTTCATAGAGGGTGCAGCAACATCCAGGGAAGGTGATGTGGTACAGCAGCTCTTCTACAACTGATATCCAGCAGGGCATGTTGCTGTTGCAGGAAACCAAGCCTAGTATCACTGAATGGTGGGCCCCTCTGACAGCTTGGAACTCATGCTTGAGATGTTCTTTCCCTAGGGGAAATGCATACTGACAAAGTCCAGGGAATGTCCAAACATTGTCCATTGACAGAGCGAGCAAATGCAAAGGATGTCTTCATGGGGCGCTTTTTCAGAGCTGGATGTGAAGTTCTGAAATCCTCACTGATGATGGAAATGGTCGATCCTGGGTCAAGAAGAGCAGACACTTCAATTCCCTCAAAGATGGCAAGTATGTTAGCTGAAACACCCTCTGTGGAAGCCATCTTGTCACTTTCGATTTTGAATCGTGTGGTGTCAACAAGGAGCTCTGGTGCACTGGCTGAACTGGTTTGCTCCTTAACAAAGAACTAGTGATCGTTTCCCTGCTGTGTGGAACCAGACACGTTAGACTGCCTAATGTCTGTCAGGGGACTGGAAGTGTACAATGCACCTGTAATGAGGGCTCACCTATGCCTCTATCCTTGGAGGTGGACTCGGGCTGCCGTGTCATCTGTCCCTTGCATCAGACTGGTGCCTGTAGTCTGGGTAGTGAACTCTTGGTGGGTAGTCTAGAGAGTAGTAGCGACAGCTTCCACCATCAGAGCTCCAATCACGTTGGCATTGGCAGTATTCTGGGGAGGCAATAAATTACAGACGGTGACACTCTGGGCCACGGCATTCAGGTGAGTAGTAGGCTCATGATGGATGTTGAGTTTGATGGTCTGGTGAGAAGCCGAGTGCTCTTCTGGCAGCATCATTGGATGGGGTGGAGGTCCTGTCGGCCCAGAAGCCAAAACACTGTGTGAGGTTCTGGTTTTCCACCTGTAGCTGGCGTACTTCACTCTTCAGGATATTCACAGTGAGAGTCAGCTATTTCACAGCATGAAGGAGCGTCTCATCCGTGTCATTAGAACGAACCATAGCAACCTAGTCTGGGGTCTGTGCCACTGGCGGGTATGCAGCATGTAGTTGGAGAGCTGCACATGCTCTTTCAAAGCAACTTCCAACGAGCAGGGCATCACCGATGTCCTCCGCTCCATTTTCATGAATCTTCGCCTGCAAGGCTGGGTCCAATCCGGCTGCAAAGTGGTGAAACTTCTCCCCTTCCTGTGCCTTGTGGTCAAAGTCTGGGAAGGCCTCCAGAACCAACGAGTGATGTCAGCAATGTACACATCCAAGCTCTCACCAGGCTTCCCAGGGCGAGCATTCACATGTGTCTGAAAGAATGGAAGAGAGTGCTTGAGGACAAGGGCTTCCTTGAGTTTGGTCTTGACAACAGAGTAGGTCTTCTGAACCTTTAGCGAAAGGCTGTCCCAGTAGAGGAATGCTGAATCAGCTAGGTGTGTGGGCAATACTGAGGCTAGCACAGGTCCAACTCCATATCTGGCAGATTGTACATTGCCTGCACAGCCACTTCAAAGCGCCAAGACCAGCAAGCAAACAACCTGTGCCATCTCCCTGAAAAGCTGGTGGTAGGTACATTTTCAGGTGCCGTGAGAAGTGATGGGGGGCTACAAAGTCAATAGCATTGTCCAAAGGTCCAGCTTGATTAGCATTGTCTAATGGTCCAGCTAGTTTAGCATTAGCCAGAGGTTCAGGGCTATTGTTGTTCAGAGATTCTGTTTCAGACACGTCCCAAGAAAGTAGCAAAAAGTTGGCAAATAAGTTTACATTTTTTTGCAAAAGTGACAAAAACTGCAGTAATCCTCTAAATCTCTCAGAAAAAGATAGTAGCTAGCTCTTACCAGCTGTCCAGATGAGTCCTTCATCCTTGTGCTAGCTGGTGAAAGTATCTACAATGTCCATGGAAAAATACTTCCTGTTAGCTTCCAACAATTAACAAACATCTGACCAATCAGAAGAGAGCAAAGTAGTTGCTAGTTAGATAAGAATTACCATTCCACAAAAAAATAGCTTATTCGGCTGTTGGTTTCAATAAAACAAAGCATTTGTCCACAATTCATAGATTTCTGATTGACTCATTCACTGACAATGAAGCAAAGCGAGCAGTGTACAATGATACATAATGTATCATGTGACTAGTTTTGCAGCTGTCTGCATTCAGCACTACAGAGAGAGAGAGGGAGAGAGGGCAAACTCCACCAAATTAGTTTCAATGTATGGAATCACTCGGGAATTTCTGGATTTTAGGTCAACTTCCCTTCCATGGTTAACATTCCAAAACTATATCCCAGATAATTAGCTAAATGTCAATACAGTGTCTGAATGAAGTGGTTTACTGTACCATCTCCATGCAGGAATCCCTCAGTCTTTCAGTTCAGTGACAGAGCTGGTCAAGTTTCTCACCATGGTGATCTTCACAGTGTCTGTCCAACATGCTGCAGTCAACAATGGACAGGTGATGAAACCTATTGTGTGATTTTTAGCTTGGCGTGTTTCTGATGTATTATATTGGAAAAGCAAAGTAGTTTGATCTATTTCGCCATTGTCATTCCAGTTTGATTTTGGGGGCTGGATGCCCAACTTCCCCATCTCCCTGCAACAACCACCTCCCACCACTAAGGGGCAGTGTACTGAGAGCACCATGCTGAAGACCTTCCCTGACATCAATACCACTGTCAATGGCATGGCAGTGGTGTACCTTCTGAGCGCGCAGTCCACTGACTATGTGAGTATATGAGAGAAACTGTAATAAAATATATTCTATAACTTTAAAACATTTCATTACAATCCCAATCGAATCGTTTCCTTAGTAGTCATAATTAAAATATCCTCAGTGGTTCATGAAACAACAGTTTCCATGTTATTTCATCAACTCTTGCCTACTTAGGTCGCTCTTGGAAATGGCTATCAGGATCACTTCAGCGAGAAGACCCCTCTGGAACTGATTCACAAAACTCAAGATATGATGAAGAAATGCAACTTTGAAATCCAAGGCAGGAATGTCTCTTTGCCCCTGTCATATACCTACCTGAATCCCAACAATGTCGAGAACAGTGTGGCCCTGTAAAATGAGTCGGGGGTCGTATTTTTTAGGCACCAAATGGAAGAAATGCACAGATACAGGGAGAGACTACCTGGACTTGTCCAATAAGAACCACTTGTTTTCATTTTCCATTGAAGCATGTTTTACAACCTTTTTCTACGGTGTGCCCTAATAAATGCAACCTAGGTATTTGACTTTGGTTCAATTGTTAGATACATGTTGCACTTGAACTAGAACTTGACCTGAAACAAAAATATTATAAATAACATTTTACTTAACCCTTCTATTATGTTAGAAAAGACTATACACGATTGATGTTCTGGGCCAATTTGGAAATTACATTAAGTACAGTTTCCCTTATCAAAATGTGGCTGCGGATCTGACTTCTCCCAGACCTTTTCTTCTGAAAACAATGTAGTTCTCCTTCCCTTCACCTTTCTCACTGTCAATCAAGAATGATAATTCTTCAAGTTTTACCGGTGAAACATCCATGCAGTATCTGCATACCAACCATTTAATCTCAATCAGTTTGATCTTCTTGAGTTATACAGCGTTTCAAACTACCCTACAGTGTTGTTTTGAATGATGTACATTGTGTGAATTGTGGAGCAGATAGTGTTAACTGTAGCATAGCCTACCTGTGTATTTTGCCTAGTGGACCTATTAAGTTTTGGCCACATGAGAGAAAAATGCTCTGGTGTTTTTGTCTTACAGTAATGTAATACTATGCTATTATAGTCGGTTCATTATGTGATCTTGCAGACATTGATTCAGCTTTGATCCATCTTTATTAAAGAGCACCATTCGTCAGAGTAGCCTGTTCTCTAAGAGCAGAGCAATGACTGTGGTAATGTAGAGAATAAACACATGCACAGAATGTGATGAGCAGAAGCTTCAGGATCTTTAGTCCGGAGAATAAAAGTTCAGGGAAAAGTCAGATCGTCAGCAACTCCGTTTTATTTAACCTTTACTCCACTTCAAATAAATGTTGCTCTGTGCAGGAAGCAGCTTGTTACTAGGACGCATCGTTCAAGAGTTATAAAGGTCAAAGTGCGGGTCAAATTTACCCAGAACATTGTAGATGTCTTGTTTTTTGTTGTTGTACTGGGTTGTATTTTTACAAGTTCATTACCCCTACCTAGACAAGTAGATGAAGGGTCAAAGTGCAATTTTTTTGTGTGATTTCAATCAAAATATTCAGGTCAACTTTAGTTTAAACTTATGTTTTTTGGGGTGGCAGGTAGCCTAGTGGTTAGACCGTTGGGCCAGTAACCAAAAGGTTGCTGGATCGAATCCCCGAGCTGACAAGGTAAAAATCTGTCGTTCTGCCCCTGAACATTGTCATTGTAAATAAGAATTTCTTCTTAACTGACTTGCCTAAAAAAATAACTTGTGTCATCATCATACACTTTGGTCTAGTGTGGCACAATCAGTCGAGTGAACCTTAAAATAGTCATTAACTCCAATCCCCTAGGGTCATGGCTATCAAATTAGGGAGCGAGAGACACCAAATGCTGTTTTTTTCTGGATCAATGAAAGTCAATGAACTAAGTAGATCAGACTCAGCTGTTATTGCATTGGTGTCCAAGTTAAGTAGACCGGAACTGACAAAAATATATAAAGGAAACGGCTTCATTTACAGTGCATTCAAAAGGTATTTTGTTACGTTACAGCCTTATTCTTAAATGATGTCATAATTTTTCCCTCATTAATCTACATACCCCATAACGACAAAGTAAAAACAGTTTTTTGAATTTTTTCAAATGTATAAAAGAAATACAACTGAAATATCACATTTACATAAGTATTCAGACCCTTTACTCTGTACATTGTTGAAGCACTTTTGGCAGCGTTTACAGCTTTGAGTTGTCTAAGGTATGATGCTACAAGCTTGGCACACCTGTATTTGGGGAGTTTCTCCCATTCGTCTCTGCAGATCCTTTCAAGCTCTCTCAGGTTGGATGGGGAGCGTCATTGCACAGCTATTTTGTCTTGGCTGTGCGCTTAGGGTCGTTGTCCTGTTGGAAGGTTAACCTTTGCCCCAATCTGAGGTCCTGAGCGCTCTGAAGCAGGTTTTCATCAAGGATCTCTCTCTTTACTTTGGTCCATTCTTCTTTCCCTCGATCCTGACTAGTCTCCCAATCACTGCCGCTGAAAAACTTCCCCAAAGCATGATGCTGCCACCACCATTTTTCACCATGATGATTGGTGGAGTGCTGCAGAGATGGTTGTCCTTCTGGAAGGTTCTCCCATCTCCACAGAGAAACTCTGGAGCTCTGTCAGAGTGACCATCGGGTTCTTGGTCACCTCCCTGACCAAGGCCCTTCTCCCCCGATTGCTCAGTTTAGCCTGGTGGCCAGCTCTAGGAAGTCTTGGTGGTTCCAAACTTCTTCCATTTAAGAAAGATGGAGGCCACTGTATTCTTGGGAACCTTCAATGCTGTGGAATGTTTTTGCTACCCTTCCCCAGATCTGTGCCTCTACACAATCTTGTCTCAGAGCGCTACGGACAATTCCTTTGACCTCATGGCTTGGTTTTTGCTCTGATAATGCACTGTCACCTGTGGGACCTTATATAGACAGGTGTGTGCCTTTCCAAATCACGTCTAACCAATTTAATTTACCACAGGTGGACTCCAATCAAGTTGTAGAAACATTTCAAGGATGATCAATAGGAACAGGATGCACCTGAGCTCAATTTAGAGTCTCAAGTCATGTTGTCTGGTATTTCTTTTTTTTTAGCTAAACTTTCTAAAAACCTGTTTTCGCTTTGTCATTATGGGGTATTGTGTGTAGATTGATGAAATAAAAAAATATTTACTCATTTTTAGAGTAAAGCTGTAACGTAACGAAATGTAGAAAAAGTCAATGGGTTTGAATACTTTCCGAATGCACTGTATCCACCATCTTTGTTAGGATTCAGGATG
Organism: Salvelinus fontinalis; assembly: GCF_029448725.1. Lineage (NCBI taxonomy): Eukaryota > Metazoa > Chordata > Actinopteri > Salmoniformes > Salmonidae > Salvelinus > Salvelinus fontinalis. The sequence goes on from NC_074669.1 coordinate 60,058,592, forward strand.
CAGGTGTCTGAGAGGCACATTACCAGAGCTGGCCAAGATCGAGCAGTTACTTTTTTGTAGTTCATTTTCTCGAAATATAAAGGCACAACCTAGATTTGAACCAATGTCTTAAGTAGTTGAACTTGTTATTACTCCAACCTCGTGAGTGACAAACTGACACGTTTTTAACTACTTTTTATCGAATGATCGACTTTGATTTGACAGCCTGCACATGCACAGTTCAGCGCGAGACGACCGTTGGACCCGAGGACATGTTTCAAGCATTCACTCAGCTAGCCAACGTCGCCATGACATCGCCTACAAGTGTGATCAGGGATTTCTATTGGAGAAGCAGTTTTAGTCTATCTTCATACTGTACTGTCTTTGACCTAACCTTGCATACAAAGTAGTAGGTGGCCTTCCATTTTCCAGCTAGACCAGGAGATCCAGTGTAGTCCCCCTGGGGACAGGTAGCCTTGGAAGGGTAATATCTTTCACCTACAGCTCCCTTCCTCTAAAAGGGCAGTGTGGGGAGTAAACTTCAAAATGGCCGCTTCCTACATCCCATAGTGCCTTGCTGCTGAGAGCAAGTGATATTCTTGATTTATTACCAGTGTAGCTTTCAATTGAAAGCCAGAAGGAAGAAGCCAGAAGGAGCCAGAAGGAAACTACTGTCCATGCAGCCAAGATAGAGATAGTAGCTGTACCTATACTTTGTGTGTTTGCCTTATGTAAGAAACTATTTTATATGTTGGTTGATCAAGAGCTTTTCGATTTCATTAAATTAAGTCTTCATTTTTATCTTCATCCTTGTCTCCATGTTCATGGTCCATGCGGCCCAAGCCCGTGCTTTATTTTGCACACTAATTTCAGAAGATATTCATTTAGAAGCAACCTTTGTTTTGGGAAGAAATTTGAATAATAATGGTGTTTAGATAAAAGTAAGATTTGCTACAGCAATTTGTAAGTGCATTGTGATAGCTGTAACTGTTATTATCGCTACCAAATCAATAACATCTGATGTCAAAACACGAAATGTTGTGCAACTTTCATACTGTAGCAGGATATTCCATGTAGATTGCATTTGCACGTTTACATAGAATGGTTGTATGTTGAACTATACTGAACAAAAATATAAACGCAACATGCAACAATTTCAACGATTTTCCTGAGTTAGTTCATAAGGAAATTAGTAAATATAAATAAATTCATTAGGCCCTAATCTATGGGCATGGGCGCAGCCATGAGTGGGCCTCATGACTCCCCACTTGGGAGCCAGGTCTAGCCAATCAGAATGCATATGAGATGCTCTGATTAGCGCTGACTCTAGCCACCTCATCCTCCTTCCCTCCAAAGACATCGCCTCATGGTTCCCACCACAATCGCAACACTTCACATTCTCCTCACTTCTACAACACAGATGGTCTCCTCCACAACATGTACATCTTGGCTTGCCCCTTCTGCAGACATTTTCCACATGCCCAAAAGCTTGACAGTGATCACACTGCATCCCTCTTGGGACAAACGCTCTTACATGATAATTCATATATCCCAACATCACCTGGGTAGGGAGGGACACTTAAAAAAAACAGACACTCTTTACTTTTCCTTGATTTACCACTCAATTCATACGACATGCATCAACCACTCCAGGGATATACTTTATTTATTTAACATAAACTTCCCAAAATTACCCCCTTGACGGGTGCCCTGATCCGAAGAGCTACCCACGACATGGCATGCTTCTCAAAACACATGCTCTTTCTGCTCTGCAGAAGCAGAACAAATCAAAACTAGCCCAGTACTCGTGATCCTCACAGCTTGAACTTTACCGAATACTTTTTGCACCAGTTTAGGTATCTCAAATGGGTTCAAGTTTGGTATTTGGGTTACCTGCTCCTCTTCTACAAACCTTATTCCTAACATGTAAAAAGGTACATTATCAGAACTTAACATTTTGTTTTCCAAAATAACCTTGATGTCATGATCGTCTTCAGGAGAGAGTGAGGACCAACATGCAGCACGTGGAAAGTATCTTCTCTTTATTAGAAGAAGGAAAAAACGAAACAAAAACAACAAACAGACGAACGTGAAGCTAAGCAAGAACTAAGTGCACACATGCAACATAGAACATCGACATAGACAATTACCCACAAATGCATGATGCCTATGGCTGCCTTAAATATGGCTCCCAATCAGAGACAAATGAAAGAGATCTGTCTCTGATTGAGAGCCACTCAGGCAACCATAGACATACCTAGAAACATACACTCAACCATAGACACAGCTAGACTTCTATACTAAACATAAACCCAACTACTCTAATAAACCCCCTAAACCTTACAACCACCCTAGACACTACAAAAACACATACATTCCCCATGTCACACCCTGACCTAACTAAAAATAATAATGAAAACAAAGATAACTAAGGCCAGGGTGTGACACTTGAGCCTTTTTGCATTCCTTTGGACAACAGTCCAGTCCACTATTCCACCGCCATCAGATTCAAGATCCACGTTTGCACCTGATCCCGCCATTCCTCTCACCATAACATGGACGGTCCATCGTTCTTTCTGACCTGGCACGCCAAAGCCCCCGGTGCATTGCAGGTGCTATTCATTTAAACTATAATGAGGCAATTCAGGCCAGGTGACCTGTAGAGCAGGGGGTTAGGGACCATGTCGTTTCCTATTTAGTATGTAAATCTGGGTGGGGAAAAAAATAAAAAAAGTGTGATGCATGCCAGCAAAGCCACTACACATAAAAACATAGCTGATATGGCTGACTTGCTTAAACAAATGTGGTTTCTAATGACAATTGAGATGTACAAACTATGGACATTAATGAGCGAGCTAGGACGGACGTAGTCAATATAACTATTTGTTCAGCACTTTTGAAATGTACAGCGACAGAATTCAGAACATGGGCCGTTCTTACAGTGTACTCACTGTACACGTCAGAACCGTATGATAAATAAATGGGGCATATAAACAGACAATGAAAGCTCTTAAAATATACGATCATTACATTTCTCTAAAACAGGTTATAGGCTATTTGTGCACCACCAAGTTAGAACAGTAGGCGAAATTAAGAGGTGAAAATAGTAAATTATTAGTGTGAGGCACATTGAACGCCGTTTGGGTCTTTGCGTGTCAAAAAATATACGTCATATAACACTATTTGACTGGTTAAATAAGCTTTTAATTTGACACGCCAAATAACGCCAGATAATAACAACTATATTACAAAATGTTGTGTGTGCTGAATTTACACATGCAAGTCAAGCACCACAACTACTATCAGTAGCACTGTCAAAGCTGTACAAAATAAAGTAGCCAAACAAACAAACACCGGGCCATGAACGTTGTGTTTACAACCACGTTGGTAGAAATAGAGCAAATTATTAGGATGAGGCACATGGGCTACTAACAGCTTACTACACAACATACACTTAGTATTACTTTCATAGCTACAGTATACATTTACATCATTTATGCAGCATACAAGACATTTTTGGACTCACCTTGTGAAGGTGGCGCAGCAGTCCTTTGTTGGCAAATTTTGTCATCCAACTTTGTCATCAAAGTGTGGCATTCTCTAGATTTATGGTGGGAACACAGCCACTCCATTGAATAGCAGGCTAACGTTAGTGTTTTTTTGCAACGCTTGCAGTTAGCCACTGATTCCTTCCAAACGACTCATTGTTGAATTTGCGATTTCCAACTTGTTGTGTAATCTTTATGTACAATGGCCGATCCGCACCGACACGTTTTCTCTACAATTTCTCTTCGTTATTTCTCTTCATATGACAAGGATTTAAAAGGATTTGTCAACTTGATTGTCAACTTGATGACAACTGATGATGACTGCTTGCTAAGACTTTGAAAGTAAGATGTTGACATGATCAGTCCAATCAAAGCTACTGTAGATATAACGTGACTTGATGTCATTCTTTCTGTGGCCAATGACCTTGAGCCTTCTTGGATGGGCACTTCTAATGTAACTCTATGGCAGAACCCAAGGGGCTAAAATCTTCGAGCTCTAACCTTAGAATTGGGGATGACGTACTGTCCATGAGTGACAGAAAACTGAGCCAATCAGACTCAACGCTCTGTATTTTCTGCTGGCTAGCCCCACCACCACAGAAAGCACTGAACTAGGCTGAAACACCTGCATTTTGGAGCTGCCTTACTCAAGAAAACTTAAAGGAGATCATGTTTGTATGCGGCTTTATTAACTCAATTATTATTATTTTTTTTTTACATTGTTTGCAAACTGATAATATCATGTATTAATGCCAAAATAACAAGCAAAACAGGCAAGCCCCCCCCCCCCAAAAAAAAAGTATATATATGTATTTGTTTTTACCTAATAGTGTGGTACTCAGAACAGTTGGGGCTCTGAGTTATTTCATAGTTTTGATGTCTTCACTATTATTCTACAATGTAGAAAATAGTAAAAATAAGGAAAACCCCTGGAATGAGTAGGTGTACCCTGGAATGAGTAGGTGTGTCAAAACATTTGACTGGTACTGTATATATATACACACTGAGAATACCAAACATTAGGAACACCTTGCTGACATTGAGATGCGCCCGCTTTTGCCCTCAGAATAGCCTCAATTCGTCAGGGAATGGACTCTTCAAGGTGTCGAAAACATTCCACAGGGATGCTGGCCCATGTCGACTTCAATGCTTTCCAGAGTTGTTTTAAGTTGGCTGGATGTCCTTTGGGTGGTGGACCATTCTTGATACACACGGGAAATGGTTGAGTGTGAAAAACCAAGCAGATTTGCAGTTCTTGACACAAACTGGTGCGCCTGGCACCTACTACCATACCCCATTCAAAGGCACTCAAATGCTTTCTCTTTCCCATGTGATGGAACATTTTATGTTGGTGCTTTTCTATTTCTACATTTCTGTGTTCTATGTTTGTGCTTTTCTAACAACCGTTTTCTGTGTTCATGCAGGTGACTAATTGAACGAATCCTCACTATTAGTAGCTTTAATTGGGAGTACTCCAAGACTGTTGTTTTGAGAAGTAAAGATCTCTCAGTTTCAAGGTCTCTGTTCAGAGAGAAGAAGCTTCGTGATGTATTGGTCTGTCACATGCATGACCCAGTATTGGTCGGTCACATGAATGAAGCAAAAGTTAATGATGAACGAATAAGCTAAATTATGCAAATATAACTTGTCTGTATATAAGAGATCTAACGGGACTGCCTCGGTAGAGCTCCTGATCGACAAAATTATGACAAAAGGTTTTCCTACTAATTATTTGCCTCCTTTTGAATGTCATTGTATTTCCAAGCAACTGTAATGCACTTTGGATGAAATATTCATCAAGGCTCATTGACGATGCATTGAGTAGAATCCTCAGTCAGGCATCAACCCAAAATGAGCGTTCAAAACAATATTGTGACAAACATGCAACCCATGAATAGACCTCTATATATGAGTGCCTGTTTCCAACACACCACTACTTATGTTGGGAACCTACTGACCCCCCAAAAAATGTTGTTCTCAATTACATGTATTGCTAAAATAATGGTTTATGGAAATGCAGGCAGGCACCACATTACTACAAGACAAAACAGCTCAATCTGTAACGGTTCTCCTCCTCTTCGTCTGAAGAGGAGAAGCATGGGTCGGACCAATACGCAGCCAGGTATGATGACATAATACATTTATTAAACACGACGAACACTGACACGAACTATACTTGAAAAATATTTACAAAACAACAAAACGACGTAGACTGACCTAAAACATGAAAACTTACAAATACACTAAGAACGCACGAAACAGGTACAGACTACAAACCAACGCTACAGTCCCGTGTGGTACTAACATACATACACGGAAGACAATCACCCACCAACAAACAGTGAGAACAATCTACCTTAATATGACTCTCAATCAGAGGAAATGCCAAACACCTGCCTCTAATTGAGAGCCATACCAGGCAACCCTTTAACCCAACATAGAAACACAACACATAGAAATGCCCACCCAGCTCACGTCCTGACCAACAAAACAAAAGATTAACACAATAACTAGGGTCAGAACGTGACAGTACCCCCCCCCCCCCAAGGTGCGGACTGCGACCGCACCACCTAAACCTATAGGGGAGGGTTTGGGTGGGCATCTGTCCGCGGTGGCGGCTCTGGCGCAGGACGTGGACCCCACTTCACCCTTGTCTTTGTCCGCTTCTGTGGCCTCCTAAAGGTGGCGACCCTTGCCACCTACCTTGGACTGGGAACCCTAGACATGGGTCCCGCTGGACCTAGGGGCAGCCCCGGACTGAGGGACCAATCCGGACTGAGGGACAACACCGGGCTGGCTGGCGGAACCTGGCTGGCTGGCGGATCCTGGCTGGCTGGCGGATCCTGGCTGGCTGGCGGATCCTGGCTGGCTGACGGGCAGCTCTGACGGCGCTTGGCAGACGGGCAGCTCTGACGGCGCTTGGCAGACGGGCAGCTCTGACGGCTCTTGGCAGACGGGCAGCTCTGACGGCTCTTGGCAGACGGGCAGCTCTGACGGCGCTTGGCAGACGGGCAGCTCTGACGGCGCTTGGCAGACGGGCACACCTGTAGGGAGGAGACGGAGAGACAGCCTGGTGCGTGGGGCTGCCACAGGACCCACCAGGCTGGAGAGACCTACAGGAGGCTTGATGTTCAGAGGAGGCACCTGAAGGACCGGGCTGTGGGGGAGCACTGGAGCTCTGGTGCGCAGCCTTTGCACCACTCCCCCAGGCTGGAGTACTACTCCAGCCCGTACCCTCCAGAGTGCAGGCACAGGTTGAACCGGGCTGTGGATGAGCACTGGAGATCTAGTGCCTACTCCGCGCACCTCTCTCTTAGGCTCCACTCCCACATTTGCCCGGTATGAGCGAAGCGTAGGCATAGGATGTACTGCACCCTCCCAGCGCCCCGGAGACACAGCACGCAGAGCCGGCGCAGGATACCCTGGACCGAAACTGAGTACCGGAGACCAGACGCGCTGAGCAGGCACAACACGCCCCGGCTGGATGCCCACACTCACACGACACTTTCGGGGGGCTGCCCTATAGCGCACCGGGCTATGGGCACGCACTGGCGACACCGTGCGCTTAACCGCATAACACGGTGCCTGACCAGTGACGCGTTGCTTATAATAAGCACGAGGAGTGCGCTCAGGTCTGCTACCTGGCTTAGCCACACTCCTTTCTAGCCCCCCCCCCCCAAAAAAATTCTGGGGCTGCCTCTCGTACCTGTCTCGCTGCCTTGCTGCCTCCTCATATCGCCGCCGTTCAGCTTTCGCTTCCTCCAGCTCAGCGGCGATACTCCCCAGCCTGCGCCCAGGGTCCGTCTCCGTTCAAGATCTCCTCCCATGTCCATGAATCCTGGGATTCCTGCGGTTGCTGTCGCTGCCCTTTTCCCTGCTGCTTGATCCTAGTTTGGTGGGTGATTCTGTAACGGTTCTCCTCCTCTTCGTCTGAAGAGGAGAAGCATGGGTCGGACCAATACGCAGCCAGGTATGATGACATAATACATTTATTAAACACGACGAACACTGACACAAACTATACTTGAAAAATATTTACAGAACAACAAAACGACGTAGACTGACCTAAAACATGAAAACTTACAAATACACTAAGAACGCACGAAACAGGTACAGACTACAAACCAACGCTACAGTCCCGTGTGGTACTAACATACATACAGACACGGAAGACAATCACCCACCAACAAACAGTGAGAACAACCTACCTTAATATGACTCTCAATCAGAGGAAATGCCAAACACCTGCCTCTAATTGAGAGCCATACCAGGCAACCCTTTAACCCAACATAGAAACACAACACATAGAAATGCCCACCCAGCTCACGTCCTGACCAACAAAACAAAAGATTAACACAATAACTAGGGTCAGAACGTGACACAATCAAGCATGATGGTATTGTAAGTATAAAAGCAAAGCTTCCTTTCATGTAATTAAAAAAGCTTGAAAAGTTAGTGGAATGGGATTAGTGTGGTGTGTGAAGAATCCAATACTTGAACTTGTATGCGGTACAAATTACATTATTGTTGGCACACCTCCTCAAATAGTATAAATTAGGCTCTTTGAGAAGGTTTGAATCCTAAGCAACCTGCATACACATTGTTTGAAGTACAATAGACCAACATAGCACAGGAGGCTGCTGAGGGGAGGACAGCTCATAATAACATAACATGGAAACCATGTGTTTGATGTATTTGATACCAGTCCACTAATTCTGCTCCAGCCATTACCACAAGCCCGTCCTCCACAATTAAGGTTCCACCAACCTCCTTTGCAACATAGCAACTGTAGTAGGTCAAAGCTATGTGCTGGAAAACCTTAGTGGAACATGGGTGGAGTGGTCATTGTGGTGCTCGTGTGAATTTCTGGCTTCAGACAAATGCCTACTTCTCACTTAAAGCGTTGTTTTTTTGTTTTAGATTTTATGTAAAAGTTTGTCACACAGAAAAGATAAAGACAACATGACAATGACACGCTTAGTCAAACATGTATCAGTCAATGTCCCTTTATTTACATAATTGGCTGAGTATATTATGAGAATTTGGTGAACTGATCCAAGCATATAGGTCAGTTTGAATTTCCAACAGATCAGAACCTTCATTATGGCAGATGACACAATAATGCAACTGTGCACTGCGAAACGTTAAAAAACTACTGAGGAAGCGATCTAGTAATTCAACATAAAGCATGAACAGATGGTAATTTATGTACTGTAAACAGCCTTGTTTTCCCACAAGGTTCAAATGTTTATCCATATATTGATCTTGAATTATAGAAACAAACGAAAACCATACATTTTTCAACTCCAATTAATACTTAAGTCTGAATTTACATAAACGTATAAACCACACAGCTTAATATGAGCATGAAAGTGTTCTAGAATATGTACACACGACTACATTTACAATAATACACTGGGTGAGAGCCAGAAATCGTTGATACTGTCATCGCCAGTACAACCAACTTGCACTTAATAGAACAAAGCACATAGAGAGAAATCACGGTCAATCTTAAAATTCAGAATTCATACGCCACTTCTCCAAGACCCATTTCAGAAAGTCTTGGAAATAATCCATTCAAATAAAACAAATCTTACAGTGGGAGAAAAAAAAGATAATAATGTCTTATCATGTGAACTTGCATATGGTTGTAGCAATAGTAACATACGAGTGCCTCAGCACTAGTTTTACAGAATTTGATTTGTCTAAATAAACTCAGCAGGGTTTGGATTTTTCATTCTCCCCATTATCATTACAGGTTGGTGTCTTCTCTTGTTGTCCCTGGGTCGCGTTCATTAGGGCACAGAACAGGAAATGTTTTAAAATGCTCTGCAATGGAAAATGTAAATAATTGTTTCTTATTGGACAAGCCCTCGTAGTCCCTCCCTGTTTCAGTCAGTTTTTCCCTGTTTGGTACCTAATGAACACGATGCAGGTTCAGTCAGACAATCTAAATGATGGATAGCAAACAATCAGATGTGGCTTCTGACTAAAATTGGAAAGCAAGATGATGAAACATCGATGAAGGCCTTTGGGCGGTGTGGTTGGCTGGGTGGCAGTGCTCACAGGGACGTTTCCAAGGTTACCAGGGGCATGCACAGGTTAATAGTGAGGGACTGGGTGATGAAGAATTGGAGAGAGTGGGTAGGGGTGGTGGGGGATCACATGGCGGACCCTCTTTCTCCCCTGTGGTTTGGGGCAGTCTTCTTATTGGTGGACAGGTTTGATGCAGTCTTGTTATTGGTGGACAGGTTTGGTGCAGTCTAGTTATTGGTGGACAGGTTTGGTGCAGTCCTCTTGTTGGTGGACAGGTTTGGTGCGGTCTTCTTATTGGTGGACAGGCAGAGAGAAATGCCCCTTCTCCCCAGAGGTGCTCTTGGACCCTCTATGGGGGTCCAATCAGAGTCTGCTCCTCCCTGGGCTCTATCTTCTCTCCACTTCTCTCTTTCTTTCCCTCTCCATCTCTGTCTCTCTGCTGTGTGTATTAATGTCTTCTCAGAGTCTGCTCCTCCCTGGGCTCTATCTTCTCTCCACTTCTTTCTCTCTCTCTCCATCTCTGTCTCTCTGCTGTGTGGCTCTATCTTCTCTCCACTTCTCTCTTTCTCTCTCTCTCCATCTCTGTCTCTCTGCTGTGTGTATTAATGTCTTCTCAGATTGTGCTCCTCGGTGCAGGAACCTTTTCTCAAGGTGATGTCATCCACGGCCATCTCTCCGCTCCGGCCGCGCCCGCGCTCGCCCTTCAGGATCACCTGGGAACAACAACACAGCACAATAAATAAGTTATTTAGCTTATATAGCACTTTCGATTACAAAATGTAATCTCAAAGCACTTGAGAAGCAAAAACAAAACAAAAAAACAGGTACAACTAATTATCAAAATGGAATGTGAATGGTGTCTATTCAGCTTCAGACAGACGTAGCATGGAAAGGCAGTCTGCTATGGCTTGAGAGGAGGGGGGCATCGATGGTTAGCCAGGGAGAAAGGCAGTTTGCTATGGCTTGAGAGGAGGGGGGCATCGATGGCTAGCCAGGGAGAAAGGCAGTCTCTGGAATGGCTTGAGAGGAGGGGGCATCGATGGTTAGCCAGGGAGAAAGGCAGTCTCTGATATGGCTTGAGAGGAGGGGGGCATCGATGGCTAGCCAGGGAGAAAGGCAGTCTCTGGAATGGCTTGAGAGGAGGGGGCATCGATGGTTAGCCAGGGAGAAAGGCAGTCTCTGATATGGCTTCAGAGGAGGGGGGCATTGATGGTTAGCCAGGGAGAAAGGCAGTCTCTGGAATGGCTTGAGAGGAGGGGGCATCGATGGTTAGCCAGGGAGAAAGGCAGTCTCTGATATGGCTTCAGAGGAGGGGGGCATCGATGGTTAGCCAGGGAGAAAGGCAGTCTCTGATATGGCTTCAGAGGAGGGGGGCATCGATGGTTAGCCAGGGAGAAAGGCAATCTCTGATATGGTTATATAGTAGAACATCAATTGAGGGCAACCATGATTCAAACACATACTCCAATAACCAATGTATCAGTCGTTGCTAAAGGTCAGTCACAGATGGCAAAGACAAGTCAGACATACTACATACTACCAAGTGTGGTGTCAGACATACTACTGTATACAGCTTTATACTTTAGGAACAGCTGCTCTTTCTATGGCATAGACTGACCAGGTGAAAGCTATGATCCCTTATTGGTGTTACTTGTTAAATCCACTTCAATCATCAGTGTAGATGAAGGGGAGGAAGGATTTTCAAGCCTTGAGACAATTGAGACATGGATTGTGTATGTGTGCCATTCAGAGGGTGAATGGGCAAGACAAAATATTTGAGTGCCTTTGTACAGGGTATGGTACTAGGTGCCAGGCGCACCGGTTTGAGTGTGTCAAGAACTGCAATGCTGCTGTTTAAGAATGGTCCACCACCTAAAGGACATTCAGCCACCTTGACACAACTGTGGGAAGCAATGGAGTCAACATGTGTCAGCATCCCTGTGGAACACTTTTGGCACCTTGTAGAGTCCAATAATTGAGGCTGATCTGAGGGAAAAAGGGGGTGCAACTTAATATTAGGAAGGCGTTCTGTATATATACTACTGTATACTGCTTTACACTCTATATACTACTGTATACTGCTTTACACTCTATATACTACTGTAACCTGTTTTACACTCTCTATATACTACTGCATTTCTTTTCACTCTATGTACTACTGTATACTGTTTTACTCTCTATATAGTACTGTATACTGTTTTACACTCTTTATATACTACTGTATACTGCTTTACACTCTATATACTATTGTACACTGATTTATACTCTCTATATACTACTGCATTTGTTTACACTCTATGTACTACTGTATACTGCTTTACTCTCTATATAGTACTGTATACTGTTTTACACTCTTTATATACTACTGTATACTGCTTTACACTCTTTATATACTACTGTATACTGCTTTATACTCTCTATATACTACTGTATACTGCTTTACACTCTATATACTATTGTACACTGATTTATACTCTCTATATACTACTGTATACTGTTTTACACTCTCTATATACTACTGTATACTGCTTTATACTCTCTATATACTACTGTATACTGTTTTACACTCATTATATACTACTGTATACTGCTTTATACTCTCTATATACTACTGTAACCTGTTTTACACTCTTTATATACTACTGTATACTGCTTTACTCTCTATTTTTATTTATTTATTTATTTTTATTTACCGTTATTTTACCAGGTAAGTTGACTGAGAACACGTTCTCATTTGCAGCAACGACCTGGGGAATAGTTACAGGGGAGAGGAGGGGGATGAATGAGCCAATTGTAAACTGGGGATTATTAGGTGACCATGATGGTTTGAGGGCCAGATTGGGAATTTAGCCAGGACACCGGGTTAACACCCCTACTCTTACGATAAGTGCCATGGGATCTTTAATGACCTCAGAGAGTCAGGACACCCGTTTAACGTCCCATCCGAAAGACGGCACCCATCCGAAAGACAGTGTCCCCAATCACTGCCCTGGGGCATTGGGATATTTTTTAGACCAGAGGAAAGAGTGCCTCCTACTGGCCCTCCAACACCACTTCCAGCAGCATCTGGTCTCCCATCCAGGGACTGACCAGGACCAACCCTGCTTAGCTTCAGAAGCAAGCCAGTAGTGGTATGCAGGGTGGTATGCTATATACTACTGTATACTGCTTTATACTCTCTATGTACTACTGTATACTGCTTTATACTCTCTATATACTACTGTATACTGCTTTACTGTCTATATACTACTGTATACTGCTTTACACTCTCTATATACTACTGTATACTGCTTTACACTCTATATACTACTGTATACTGCTTTATACTCTCTATATACTACTGTATACTGTTTTACACTCTTTATATACTACTGTATACTGTTTTACACTCTCTATATACTACTGTATACTGCTTTACACTCTATATACTACTGTATACTGCTTTACACTCTCTATATACTACTGTATACTGCTTTACACTCTATATACTACTGTAACCTGTTTTACACTCTCTATATACTACTGTATACTGCTTTACTCTCTATATACTACTGTATACTGCTTTATACTCTCTATATACTACTGTATACTGTTTTACACTCTTTATATACTACTGTATACTGTTTTACACTCTCTATATACTACTGTATACTGCTTTACACTCTCTATATACTACTGTATACTGCTTTACACTCTATATACTACTGTATACTGCTTTACACTCTCTATATACTACTGTATACTGCTTTACACTCTCTATATACTACTGTATACTGCTTTACACTCTCTATATACTACTGTATACTGCTTTACACTCTATATACTACTGTATACTGCTTTACACTCTCTATATACTACTGTATACTGCTTTACACTCTCTATATACTACTGTATACTGCTTTATACTCTCTATATACTGCTGTATGCTGCTTTACTCTTTATATACTACTGTATACTGCTTTACTCTTTATATACTACTGTATACTGTTTTACTCTCTATATACTACTGTATACTGTTTTACACTCTCTATGTACTACTGTATACTGCTTTACACTCTATATACTAATGTATACTGCTTTACTCTCTATATACTACTGTAACCTGTTTTACACTCTTTATATACTACTGTATACTGCATTACACTCTATATACTACTGTATACTGCTTTATACTCTCTATATACTACTGTATACTGCTTTATACTCTCTATATACTACTGTATACTGCTGTCACGCCCTGGCCTTAGTTATCTTTGTTTTCTTTATTATTTTAGTTAGGTCAGGGTGTGACATGGGGGGATGTATGTGTTTTGTATTGTCTAGGGGTTTTGTATGTTTATGGGGCAGTGTATAGTCTAGGTGTATGTATGTCTATGGTTGCCTAGATTGGTTCTCAATTAGAGACAGCTGTCTATCGTTGTCTCTGATTGGGAACCATATTTAGGCAGCCATATTCATTAGGTAGTTCGTGGGTGATTGTCTATGTCTATACGTTAGTTGCTTGTGTCTGCACTTTCGTTTTATAGCTTCACGTTCATTTGTTGTTTTGTATAGTTTGTCAGTGTTCTTCATTTCGTCTTCGTTATAATTAAAAGAAGATGTATTGTTATCACGCTGCGCCTTGGTCCTCCTCTCTTCCACCATACAACGATCGTGACAACTGCTTAATACGCTCTATATGCTACTGTATACAGCTTTACACTCTAATATTATTACATTTTTTTTACTTTACCCCCTTTTTCTACACAATTTCGTGATATCCAATTGGTAGTTACAATGTTGTCTCAGGAGAGAAGGTCGAGAGCCTTGCGTCCTCTGAAACATGACCCTGCCAAGCTGCACTGCTTCTTGACACACTACTTCGCTTAACCTGGAAGCCAGCCGCACCAATGTGTCAGAGGAAGCACAGTCCAACTGATGACCGAAGACAGCTTGCAGAAGCCAGGCCCACCATGAGGAGTCGCTAGAGCACGATGAGACAAGGAAATGCCAGCCGGCCAAACTCTCCACCTAACCCAGACAATCAAGAGAATGCCAAGAGTGTGCAAAGCTGTCATCAAGGCAAAGGGTGGCTACTTTGAAGAATCTCAAATATAAAATATAAAACTTTTTTGGTTAATACATGATTCCATGTGTGTTATTTCATATTGTTGATGTCTTCACTATTATTATACAATGTAGAAAACAGTAAAAATAAAGGAAAACCCTGGAATGAGTAGGTGTGTCCAAACGTTTGACTGGTACTGTACATATACACTACCATTCAAAAGTTTGGGGTCACTTAGAAATGTCCTTGTTTTTTAAATAAAAGCACATTTTTGTCCATTAAAATAACATCAAATTGATCAGAAATACAGTGTAGACATTGTTAATGTTGAATATGACTATTGTAGCTGGAATATCTACATAGGCGTACAGAGGCCCATTATCAGCAATCGTCACTCCTGTGTTCCAATGGCACGTTGTGTTAGCTAATCCAAGTTGATAATTTTAAAAGGCTAATTGATCATTAGAAAACCCTTTTTCAATTATGTTAGCACAGCTGAAAACTGTTTTTCTGATTAAAGAAGCAATAAAACTGTCCTTCTTTGGACTAGTTGAGTATCTGGAGCATCAGCATTTGTGGGTTCGATTACAGGCTCAAAATGGCCAGAAACAAAGACCTTTCTTCTGAAACACGTTAGTCTATTCTTGTTCTGTCTGAGAAATTAAGGCTATTCCATGCGAGAAAATGCCAAGAAACTGAAGATCTGGTACAATGCTGTGCACTACTCCCTTCACAAAACAGCGCAAACTGGCCCTAACCAGAATAGAAAGAGAGGGAGGCCCTGGTGCACAACTGAGCAAGAGGCAAGTACATTAGTGTCTAGTTTGAGAAACAGACACCTCACAAGTCCTCAACTAAAAGCTTCATTAAATAGTACCCGTAAAACACCAGTCTCAATGTCAACAGTGAAGAGGCGACTCCGTGATGCTGACCTTCTAGGCAGAGTTGCAAAGAAAAAGACATATCTCAGACTGGCCAATAAAAATAAAAGATTAAGATGGGCAAAGAACACAGACACTGGACAGAGGAAGATTGGAAAAAAGTGTCATGAACAGATGAATCTAAGTTTGAGGTGTTCGGATCACAAAGAAGAACATTCGTGAGACGCAGAAAAAATGAAAAGATACCGGAGGAGTGCTTGACGCCATCTGTCAAGCATGGTGGAGGCAATGTGATGGTCTGGGTGTGCTTTGGTGATGGTAAAGTGGGAGATTTATACAGGGTAAATGGGATGTTGCAGAAGGAAGGCTATCACTCCATTTTGCAACGCCAAGCCATACCCTGTGGATGGCGCTTAACGACTACAATGCCAAAGGTCTGCAAGGCTGTAATTGCTGCAAATGGAGGATTCTTTGACGAAAGCAAAGTTTGAAGGACACAAATATTATTTAAATTAAAAATTATTATTTATAACCTTGTCAACGTCTTAACTATATTTACTATTCATTTTGAACTCATTTCATGTATGTTTTCATGGAAAACAAGGACATTTCTAAGTGACCCCAAACTTTTGAACGGTAGTGTATATATAAACTCAGCAAAAAAGAAATGTCCTCTCACTGTCAACGGCATTTATTTTCAGCAAACTTAACAAGTGTAAATATTTGTATGAACATAACAAGATTCAATAACTGAGACATAAACTGAACAAGTTCCACAGTCATGTGACTAACAGAAATGGAATAATGGATCCCTGAACAAAGGGGGGGGGTCAAAATCTAAATTAACAGTCAGTATCTGGTGTGGCCACCAGCTGAATTAGGTACTGCAGTGCATCTTCTCCTCATGGACTGCACCAGATTTGCCAGTTCTTGCTGTGAGATGTTACCCCACTCTTCCACCAAGGAGATCTGGGCTCTTCGCTGGCCATGGCAGAACACTGACATTCCTGTCTTGCAGGAAATCATGCACAGAACGAGCAGTATGGCTGGTGGCATTATCATGCTGGAGGATCATGTCAGGATGAGCCTGCAGGAAGGGTACCACATGAGGGAGGAGGATGTCCTCCCTGTCACGCACAGCGTTGAGATTGCCTGCAATGACAACAAGCTCAGTCCGATGACGCTGTGACACACCGCCCCAGACCATGACGGACCCTCTACCTCCAAATCGATCCTGCTCCAGAGTACAGGCCTCTGTGTAACGCTCATTCCTTCGGCGATAAACGCGAATCTGACCATCACCCCTGGTGAGACAAAACCGCGACTCATCGGTGAAGAGCACTTTTTGCCAGTCCTGTCTGGTCCAACGACGGTGGGTGTGCGCCCATAGGCAACGTTGTTGCCGGTGATGTCTGGTGAGGACCTGCCTTACAACAGGCCTACAAGCCCTCAGTCCAGTCTCTCTCAGCCTATTGCGGACAGTCTGAGCACTGATGGAACGATTGTACGTCCCTGGTGTAACTCTGGCAGTTGTTGTTGCCATCCTGTACCTGTACCACAGGTGTGATGTTCGGATGTACCGATCCTGTGCAGGTGTTGTTACACGTGGTCTGCCACTACGAGGACGATCAGCTGTCCGTCCTGTCTCCCTGTAGCGCTGTCTTAGGCGTCTCACAGTAGAGACGTTGCAATTTATTGCCTTAGCCACATCTGAAGTCCTCATCCCTCCCTGCAGCATGCCTAAGGCACGTTCACGCAGATGAGCAGGGACCCTGGGCATCTTTCTTTTGGTGTTTTTCAGAGTCAGTAGAAAGGCCTCATTAGTGTCCTAAGTTTTCATAATTGTGACCTTAATTGCCTACCGTCTTTAAGCTGTTAGTGTCTTAACGAACGTTCCACAGGTGCATGTTCATTAATTGTTTATGGTTCATTGAATAAGCATGCGGAACAGTGTTTAAACGCTTTACAATGAAAATCTGTGAAGTTATTTGGATTTTTACAAATTATCTTTGAAAGACAGGGTCCTGAAAAAGGGACGTTTCTTTTTTTGCTGAGTTTATATATATATATACTGTATATACACTACTGTATACTCACACTCTCAAGTCCCGTGCCCCACAGTGTGATCTGGGTATGTCTCCAGCCGCTGCCCCCCGTCCTTCCCCACACGGCCGGGCTGTACTGCTTCCCTTTCTTCACAAACACCTGGAGCATACCCACATGGTGTCCTGCCAGCTTGTGGCGGAACGACAGACACAGGTTACCGTCGTTCCAGGGAGGAGTCAACGGGAGGACCAGGCGCGCCCCTCGCCCGCTCTTCTTGTCGCTCACCTCAGGGATGGTGAGGTATTTTCCACCTGTGGAGAGGAAAGAGGAAGAGAAAGTGACATCACAATCAGGGTAGTGTTCAATAGGAGAAAACGGGGGAAAACGTTTGGAAATGAAGGAGATGCCAGAACACTGGTTTTAGTTTTCAGATGCATGTGTCTCAATCAGATGGCTTCATCTTTTTGTTATCGGCAGCTCCATTTTACAGAATTGTCCTCATTGAAATCCGTGCCAAAAACCCCCCAAAATGTCCTCCTAGGACTATAAAGTTATACTACTAAACAGAGTCAGACTAGGCTGAATTACATTTACTCTTGACATATGATTGAGTGGAACCATTGCAAAAAAACACACATCTTGTTTTCTCTGAACAAACTGTCCGCCTGTAATCAAGTGTTTTGTTTTGAATACTGTTGAATCAGACTCTTCAAAAGGCATTTGTTTCTCAATGAATAATAACCACAGCTAGTTCTACCAAGGATCAGACCTTCCTGTGTAAAACCAGCAACACACTTTTAGAGCCAATGCTCTAATATGAAAATAAAACTTCCGTGCTTATCATTAAAATGTTATTATCTGAATTATTTTTGCCTTCGCTGAGGAAATATTGTTTCCTCTGAACCGTTTGTAGCCATGTCCAGAATAATCTGGTTTGCATTAATCTGGCTAGCAAAAAGTAAAGTCTAAAAAAGTGAACTCTGGTTCTTACCAGATGGGTCCGGTGTTGTCTCCCAGTGCAGGTCGCCATCCTTGTCCCGGATCCAACCGCAAAGGCCGTTATCAAAGGAGCAGCTCAGGTAGCCAGCCTCTGAAGAGGAATTTAAACAACATTGTTTCACATATTACAAGTTTACCCCACAAAGGCTCTCCTTGCGTGAACGTAGCTCACACAAAGGCTCTCCTTGCGTGAACGTAGCTCACACAAAGGCTCTCCTTGCGTGAACGTAGCTCACACAAAGGCTCTCCTTGCGTGAACGTAGCTCACACAAAGGCTCTCCTTGCGTGAACGTAGCTCACACAAAGGCTCTCCTTGCTTGAACTAAGCTCACACAAAGGCTCTCCTTGCGTGAACGTAGCTCACACAAAGGCTCTCCTTGCGTGAACGTAGCTCACACAAAGTCTCTCCTTGCGTGAACGTAGCTCACACAAAGGCTCTCCTTGCGTGAACGTAGCTCACACAATGGCTCTCCTTGCTTGAACTAAGCTCACACAAAGGCTCTCCTTGCGTGAACTAAGCTCACACAAAGGCTCTCCTTGCATGAACGTAGCTCACACAAAGTCTCTCCTTGCGTGAACGTAGCTCACACAAAGTCTCTCCTTGCGTGAACGTAGCTCACACCTTGGCTCTCCTTGCGTGAACGTAGCTCACACCTTGGCTCTCCTTGCGTGAACGTAGCTCACACCTTGGCTCTCCTTGCGTGAACGTAGCTCACACCTTGGCTCTCCTTGCGTGAACGTAGCTCACACAAAGGCTCTCCTTGCGTGAACGTAGCTCACACCTTGGCTCTCCTTGCGTGAACGTAGCTCACACCACTCCTGCTGTGTGCCTTTGATTCCAACGGATTCCAACATCATTTCCATTCTCTCTTATGTTCATGAAAGAACATACAGAAGATGTGAAAGAAAGGTGGTGAACGCACAAGTTATTACAGAACAATAAATGTTGACTTCTCTAGAGCGGTGGACTGAGAGCGCCGTGATGGATGAAATGGGAACGAACTAATCTGAATTGCCTGCGAAGTAAACCTTAATTTCACAAAATAAATCTGATGATAACTGTGTGTGGATTTGTGTGTGCGCGTGTGTGTGTATGCTTGTGTGTTTATGTGAGTGCATTGCGCATTCGTGTGTGTGTGTGTGTGTGTGTGTGTGTGTGTGTGTGTGTGTGTGTGTGTGTGTGTGTGTGTGTGTGTGTGTGTGTGTGTGTGTGTGTGCGCATGTTCATCGAAGTGTGTCAGCCACCATATCATTTAATTTAGCCACTCCGCATAAAACATCAACAAATACTGTGTGGTCATGACAGTGAGTAATCGGATACGAATGATCATTTCGATTTTGATTTATTTGTTTTGGACATAAGCCATAATAATTAATACGTCGCAAGTACAAATTGGGTCTTGAGATGAATCTAGCATTCATCATTTTGACCCTGAACATAGGATCGTGAAAAGCACATAGCAGGATCATTCTCTGAGCCAATGAACGCACTGTTTCACGCCAAACCGCTGATCCGGTCATGTACTGCGCCAAAATAAGCCCATAGTGGAATCATTAAGCAATTTAAATAGTGTTTTATTGACATCAATAAATCACATAAGCAAGCCCCAGATGTGGTGGATAACGCTCTCAAATACAAAGAATACACTGCTCTTCCTTATTCAAGTGTGTGTGTGTGTGTGTGTGTGTGTGTGTGTGTGTGTGTGTGTGTGTGTGTGGTGTGTGTGTGTGTGTGTGTGCGTGCGTGCGTGCGCATGTGCGTCAGCGTGTGTGTGTTTGTCTAACTGCCGCATCGGTCCCAGAGCAGGCTGCTGAGGGGATGACGGCTCATAATAATGGCTGGAACCATGTGTTTGATGTTGTTGATGCCATTCCACTCATTCCACTCCAGCCATTACCACGTGCCCGTCCTCCCCAATTACGGAGCCACCAACCTCCTGTGGTCGTTACATTAAACTTTCAACTCAACCAATCAGTCAATCAATCAATCATAAAGCAATGCATTCTGGGTAGGTGTCATATAAACAAGCAGGAGGAATTTAATCTGGGCTGGCGAATGTAGCTCGCTCATCATCGTTTGAGTTACGTCCTCTGTAGGAAGTGTTAGGAAGCGTGGAGATGGTTAATGTTTGACAAATGTTTCTGTTTACCTGCGTCATCCTTCGCTTCGTCGGCCGTGTTGCCCAGCTCAATGTCAAAGTCGACCCCCAAGACGGTGTTGTGATCATGGTTACGTGGAACTAGGGGAGCAAAGAGAAAAAGCGAAATCAAGAGGTATTAGGGAAATTAATAAGTGTGTGTGTGTGAGTGTGTGTGTGTGTTTGTGTGTGCGTGCGTGCTACATTGACAGAGAATAAAAAATACCTATTTTGTTGATAATGATAGATAGTAGGGAGAAGAGCAACATCCTCTGGGATATTTGGCTGTTAATCAGCACAACTACCTGGCAGTTGAATACGTTCTCAGACAGGTTTGACCAAAGCCATATAAGAGCATGAATATCATTTGGATAGAGACAAAATACATGGCACCTGAATTAGACCAAAATACATTCAAACACTGCAGTACACTGTACTACAAACGGGTTCACATTTTAGGCCCATTCTGCCTACTGTACTCAACTCTGCTAATTCAGAACCTGTGATTGGTAGCCACAGAGCAAGGGGTGTGGTGGAGGTGTGTGTGTGTGTGTGTGTGGGGGGGGGGGGGGGGGGGTATTCAGCTGTTTCTGATGCAATGGCCGTGTAAACGATGTGACGTGCGCACGCACACACGACCCTGGGGCCCCTCTATCATAGCACAGTGACACAGCCACTACTGAAATAACCCTCAGTGTCTACTGACATAACTGTGGTCATACTGCCTTATATACTTAAATGCCAAGTCGCCCCAAAGCCTAAAAGGTCACAGGTCAAATGGAAACATGGGAGTTTGTGGGAGCTTAAGACTCACCTTACTCTATGTACAGTACTTCTTGTCTAGCTCAACGTCACTCAAAGGTCTATTGACCAGGTTTAACTTGTCAAACATGATGTTTAGATTAAGTAGCCTATGGAAAATTATATTTTGACAATGACAAAATCTGGTAATAACACGCATGTTATCATCAAAGAAAAATAAGATTGATAAAACATAACTGCCAACACCTCAATCAGGGTCTGATACACTGATACTGTTCCACAGGCACGACACTTGACCTCTGAATACTAACCCCTGACTCTCCCACCCCACCTTGTGTCCTAGCAGTCTACTTCATTTACCCCAGTGTTAGCCGCTAGCTTGGGCCACTTCTGACCTGAAATTGATGTAGCACGTCAGTCTGCCTGCCTGCCTGCCTGCCTGCCTGCCTGCCTGCCTGTCTGTCTGTCTGTCTGTCCGTCTGTCTGTCTGTCTGTGGAATCAGGAAGCAGAGGACTGTGCACAGATTCCCTGGCAAGACACCAGGCTCTCCAGCAATGCCAGGCATCCAGGCCATAGACGTATCCAGGCCAAGGAGGGGGGAAAGGGGGGGGGGGTCCTCCCTAGGAGCTACATTAGCTGAGTGTGCTACTGTACACTCTTAGAAAAAAAGGTGCAATCTAGAACTTAAAAGGGTTCTTCTGCTGTCCCCATAGGAGAACCCTTCGAAGAACCCATTTTGGTTCCAGGTAGAACCCTGTTGGGTTTCATTTAGAACCCTTCTGTATGGAACCCAAAAGAGTTCTACCTGGAACCAAAAACGGTTCTCCTACGGGGACAGCCGTAAATTTTCCATACGCACAAAAATCTTATTTCTCTCAAATGCTGTGCACAAATTTGTTTACATCCCTGTTAGTGAGCATTTCTCCAAGAAAATCCATCCACCTGACAGGTGTGGCATATCAAGAAGCTGATTAAACAGCATGATCATTACAAAGGTGCACCTTGTGCTGGGGACAATAAAAGGCCACTCTTAAATGTTCAGTTTTGTCACACAACACAATGCCGCAGATGTCTCAAGTTGAGGGAGCGTGCAATTGTCATGCTGACTTCAGGAATATCCACCAGAGTTGTTGCCAGATAATTGAATGTTCATTTCTCTACCATAAGCCGTCTCCAACGTTGTTTTGGAGAATTTAGCAGCACATCCAACCTGCCTCACAACCGCAGACCATGACTGCGCCAGCCAAGGACCTCCACATCCGGCTTCTTCATCTGCAGGATAATCTGAGACCAGCCACCCAGACAGCTGATGAAACTGAGGAGTATTTGTCTGTAATAAAGCCCTTTTGTGGGGAAAAACTCATTCTGATTGGCTGGGCATGGCTCCCCACTGGGTGGGCCTATGCCCTCCTAGGCCTACCCATGGCTGCACCCTTGCCTAGTTATGTGAAATCCATAGAATAGGACCTAATGAATTCATTTCAATTGACTGGTTTCCTTATATGTTCTGTAACTCAGTAAAATGGTTGAAATTGTTGCATGCTGCGTTTATATATTATTTCAGTATACAACTTGAGCCCAGGTCTGGCCTACTGAAGTCCATGGCAGTTGGACACGACAATGTACAGTGCCACTTTACACTGTGAGAAACAAAGGGCTAAGTATTTCTTCAGGGAATCAATCTCCCTCGGCCAGCAGCTGCACTCCCACGCTTAATAAATCTGATTTACTCCACTGTGTTAGCCGTCCTTGTCGCTAGCGCTCCTCTTGACCCTGTCTTGTTTAATTCTGTGGCAAATATTTGGGCAGTCAACGGGGCTAAAAGCTCAAGAGGGGATTTTCACATACTCTGCTAACCAAGCCAAGCACAGGCTTTTTCAATGCACATGTTTATTTTTTTCAATGTGTCTTAAAGGGATAATTTTCTGGATTTGTACCCAATTCATAATTGTTTTCTTACCTCCAGAGAAGTTAAGTGTTTGTATTAGAATTGAAATAAAAGCTTTATGGAAAGCCGTGTGAAGTAAACAATGCATGGGATGTGAGTATGAACGTGTGACAAACACATTTGGGAAAACACTTCTCTTCCAAAATCGTACTTATATTGCAACAATATCACTCCAGAATATCTGTGTTTACTCTCTTGAGGTAATGAATAAATTAAGATTGGGATAAAAACCTGGAAAACGATCCCTTTAAAGAGGAATTTGATTAGCCGTTGGTGACACATTTATGAAATGTTTGTGTGGGTAAGAAGACAGAGTTTTCCTGGGGTACTTCTTTGCTGCAACCACTTCAAGGAATGAATGGAAGGGAGGACGCATCTTCAAAAGGATTCCAACAGGACCAAGAAAGTGGTTATCGCTCAATCCCTCTTCCTCAATGACTGGCACGCGGCATCAATTACGAGCTAAAAGTACTAAAACTTTTCTTTTACTTTACAAAACGTTTTACTTCATTTACTTTACTAAAAGTAAACAAACAGAAATGTACAAACAAGCTGATGCTTCCAAGTTCTTAACCACTTAAAAATATATCTATCTTTTTTAACCTTTATTTAACTAGGCAAGTCACAATGACGGCCTACCCCGGCCAAACCCTAACCCGGACGACGCTGGGCCAATTGTGCACTGCCCTATGGGACTCCCAATCACGGCCAGTTGTGATAAAGCCTGGAATCGAACCAGCGTCTGTAGTGATGCCTCTAGCACTGAGATGCAGTGCCTTAGACTGCTGACCACTCGAGAGCCCAAGTCCAATTCAAGCTTCTGCAAAGGACAACAGAAATCTGACAACAGTGTTCCTTATGCTTTGACGATCATTCTTGTCCTCTTGAATCACAAATCTAATTAAAATATTCTATTGATATGGCCGGGGCATCGTCCTTTCCTCTCCCTCTCATCTCATTCAAACAAGGCATTTCAAAGACATTCTCCGAGGCTATTCAGCTGAATATACGGATGTCGTCCTCCAAATAACGCAAACTGATGTGAATGCAATCTACCCGCTAGTTTTATTACTTTTATAATTACGTGAGGCCATCTGGCTAGGTCGGTGGGAAACATGATCTATCTCACCTCCCAGCATTTTACCATGGCTGCTGCACCGCCATCCTTTCATCCTCACAGCCTATTGATGTCAGAGGGCCTTGGCGATGACTTTTAATCAACAGCGTTCAAATGGGCACTGGGATTTTCAGATGTTTTGTAATCCAGTATTATATTAGTCTGATTGCAGATCTGCTTGTGCTGTCTTTCCAGAACAATATAACGTCACACTGACCATTGGAGCTGGCAAGACAGATCTGGTACCAGGCTAGTGTGTTATAGTGCAGGCTAACTGTGTAAGGTCAAGTCTGGTCCAATGAGAATAAAGATGTGAGACTAGTACCAAGTCTGCATTTTTTGGATTATTGTCAATAACTGCATAGCAAGTGGTATTATCATATGGTGAGCCTATGCTATGACCTTGAATGTTCCCCCAAAAGCCATGAGCCAGTATGGTTTCCATGAGCCTGTATGGTCCGTCTTGAGTTCTCTACCAGCCCTTAACTGTGTTAAAATAATGTTTCTCTAGCTTCTATTACCCCCCCCCCCCCCCCCTCTATTACCCCCCCCCCCCCCCCCCC